>NW_027272094.1:600000-827213 GCF_040938485.1 Diadema antillarum | reverse complement strand
TTTTCTTTACCACTCATAATAAGAGATTGCTAGCAACTTAAAATTTTGAGTTGTTTAATTCCTTCTCTCATCTCCGACCCCCTCATCTTCTTACTGAAAGCCAATACAATTGTACGTGTTTGAGCGCTTGTGTATGTATCACGTGTCCACCACTACTGCGCTGCCCGGACGCGATGTTTGTTTTTGCCCGGACCAAGATGGCGCGTGGCCTCTTCATCTCGGCACACGAGCACTGCGTACGCGCCACACGCAGTCCGCGCTCTAGTATATTATTAGTATACATCTCTATGGTACAGCTGTAGCTAGCTGTCCAGGGGGGTGTTTCATAAAGCTGCTCGTAAGTTACGAACAACTTATGAGCGACTGGAGATCAGTTCTTGTGCTGAATTATGGAAATTCTGATAAGTATAGCACAACAGAACTGATCACCAGTCGCTCGTAAGTCGTTCGTAACTTTACGAACAGCTTTATGAAACAGGGCCCAGGGTCCTCATTCCCTGGTCTGTCAGCTGTCTGCACGCACGCATGAACACATTCGAATGTGGAGAGGATCGTACACTCTGCTCTGTAACGTTGCATCTGACGGCAATGTATAGTTCTATTTTGAAGAGAAAATGAATGCGCTTTTCCAGCAAATGTAGAATTATTAAATGGGTGTACATCTACAAAATAAATAACTTTTCCACGGATTCTGGTTTGTCTCGTATTTCTGCGGGATACTTTTTTTTTTACGATGTAAATTCACGGACACGGCCGTGAGGCGTATCATCTGTAGTGTGGTATACAATCATTCATCATTTAAATGATGAGTGATTATCAAATGCCTTTTTAGAACATGAAGGAACATCTTTAAATGTTTAATGCTACAATGCCATATCAGTATCATTTTTGACATCCATCTGCAATTGTACAAGCCAGTTTTCCAGTTGAATGTGCTACAATTGTACTGTGAAGAAATGCAGATACATACCAGCTGTGTGGACACAAAAAGTCACAACATCAATGATAAATAAAGCAGTGTTTTGAATATCATGGAATTTATTTCAGTCGTACATTTGTTGAAAGACATGTTTTATACCTGTTTCAATTAATAACACAATACATCAGAATTGCAAGTACACTGGTATCAGAAATGCCATTACAACACTGAATACACTGTACCAGTATAAGATGGTCATTTTCCCTTGACATCTGTGTGGAAAGAAAAAGCAAATGTATTTCTGCAAGCATGAAGTTTCATTTCAAGTATGGTACATATATCTATTTGTTTGAAAATGCACAGAGTGCAGGCAAGACATACACTTGGGAACTGGTCCCTCATAACACAGCTGCCAGAGTGACTGATATTTCATTCATAAATTGGATATAGAAAATAGTAAAGCCCTCTCTCGTTACCTTTCTCAGAATTACCGGACGAGAAACACATATTATTACTTTCATTTTGACAATCCTCGAAAAAATAGTAAGATATCAAATAGTAAGGACCTCCCTCATCGCCTGCTCAAAAAACCGGACGAGAAACTACTTTCTTTTTTACTTGGCCTAATACATTATACATATGTGTCATGCCAATACTGGTATGTGGCTGGTGCATTCAGGATGCATGGTAACTGTGGAACCAGTGCTAATACTGTATCTGCTTTATAGCATTTATTATTTCACATACCAAGGTACCAGTTTCGTGCACCTTTGTAACCCCATATCACAATGCAGAATTCATTGATGCCTAGTTCACTCTCAACAGTTTCTTCAAGGTTGGAATATGGGCAGTTGGTCGTGTGTTGCCATGGTTGACTTTAGATTGAATGCATTCACCATCTTTTTTTTCCCGATTAATGTGCTTAGAAACATCAGTATTAAGCGCTATACAAGTGTTATTCATTATCATTATCATTATCATTATTGAACAGTAGGCAGATCAGGGGCAGGGAGAGTGACTCTCCTCCTGTCTATAGAGGATCTAGTCAAGGTCACCTTCATTTCCATCTCAGAGATTTGGTTTCAAGAACTTTTAAACAAGTGTGGGTGCACAATAATCTTGATGGGATATGAGTGTGCAGTATTATAGTTCTCTACATACACATAGAATAGCTTTGAGTTTGGTGGGATCTTTGGTAAATCACCCAGATGGTGTCAAATTTTTCACCAAACCTGAGGACTCTATTGCTTTAAAATAGTACTGCAATTAATGTACATGGTGGTAGGGAAAAGCAGGCATGACAAATAAAGGACCAAGTGGTGATAGTGAAACACCAAAACCATGCTATGAGATGAAAAAGTGACTGAGTTATGGTAAAAATGTGTTTTCTGGGCAGGGCAGGTACAATGTACACATGGTATTCAAAACATTACCTTTGTGCTGGACAATTGGCATATCACAGAAGGCTTATTCAAGTCATTTTACAAATTTGTACACCTACAGTAGAACTGTTCACTGACTATTGTTAAAGGTCTTACGACTAAAATGTTAATGGGCACTATAAAGCAGACAGTATTAGCACTGGTTCCACAGTTACTCTGAATGCACCAGCCACACACCAGTGTTGGCATGACACATACATGTATAATGTAAGTGATTTGTATTTCTTGCAGTATTATCGGTGGAAAAAACCAAATTGATAGCTGGACCTTCTTATTAGAAGTATGGTGGTTAACATGACTTGAAAAAAATGCAGAAAAAAGTGCAAAAAATGGCGGTTGGGGTAGGGGTAAAGGAGAAGGAAAATTTAACCGAAAATATGGGAAAAAGGTTAGTATCATGTGGTAGATTAGGTTTTATGCTAAAATTACATCATTATAATCCATTTCCTTGACCCCTAAAACATGGGGTTAGACACCAAAACCATCTCAATAGACCAAAAACTAGCCAAGTTATAACCAAAAATGTCTTTATTAAGCCAAAATGGCGGCCATCTTGGATTTTTTACGATTTCGGCCAGGGCACCCTGGATTTCGCATTTTTTTCGTTCTTTTTTTCAAAAATGGTGTCAGTAGGCAAAAACTCATCAAACTAAAAGGTGTGATGAGCATGTTCTGAAAATGTCACCCTCTATAGCCCACCACTACTCCAAGGCAATTAATGTATGAAAATGTAGCAGTTTATGGCTTGTCATGGCGTGGTAGCGGCATATATTTCAGATGGTAAAATGTGATGGCAGGGAAACAGTAGTATTGAAACTTTCCCACGGCATTACATCGTACTTTGCTCAAATTTTCATCGCCAATTTGTTTGGATATTTTTAATATCTATTTGTAAAATTGTGCCATGAACTTTTCACTCCGAACAAACTTCTCCAAGGTGCAAAATGTCTTTTGCTGGCAGCTCTTGTCGGCTGAGGTGTAGACAACTGTGCTGAGTACGGGGACAGACAAGAGTGGCAAGATTATGGTGCTGCCACCAAAAGATGCTGAGACTTGACATTTAGTCTAACTGTACAGTCATCCAACTTGACCTTGCTTTGGAGAAAACAACATTCATTGGGGAGAGTTAAAGGCAAAGGGTGAATTACATTGTAGGGAGGAAAAACAACAACATATCAACATCAGACCTCTCTTCTCGTTCTGTTAAACTTTGATCAGGGGAGTGCATAACACAACAAACCATTGGGTACAAAAAAAAACGTTTGTGACCTACTTCTTTTGCAACACAGTCACAACACAGGCTGGTTCTGTGTTGGGATGACACTATCAACATTCGTGCAAGAAACTTTTGAAGAGCGAACAAAGTCATTAAAGGACAGTCAGAAAAGCATGGTAATGTATGTGTACACAGGTACATGTACATCTTTTTGCATTTCCTAAACTGTGGGGTTTCCATGGTATGAAAACCTTAGATCCTTGGTGTGTAAATCTTGTGCGGAAATGAAAGAAACATAATGGTACAAGCATAGAAAGGCTTGACGTTAAAAATACACAAATTTCTTGAGATTTACTAGTATCTCATGATCCAAATTTCAAGATTTAAAAAACAAAAATTACGATTTGCCTAAATGTATGTGGACATTAAAATCCCACTAATTAGTGCGATCAGCATTGCAATAGAAATCTCAAGAAATTTTGCAAAAATTATTTTTGAGAAATTGCCCTAGATACACATGTGTAATTTGCACCATGGTCCTGTCATAATCCAAAACACACATCAAGACAGTGCCCCAAACACAAGGGCAAGTGCAACCATAATAGGTTTTGGATAAGCGCAGTTTGGTTGATAAATTATCACGTTTTGCACTGAATTATAGCAGGATATTTGTGTCCATCTGAATGGGCGCACAGTATCTCAGCAATTGGATCGCAGTTGTTTCGTCTACATGAATGCGACTGTGTTCGGCTGCTCGGTGGCGTGGTGGGGCGTGTTGAATCAAGGAGTTTCTGAAGCTCCTTGGTAGACTGTCCAAATGGGTACAGAAGGTATTAACAAAAATAACTATTCCCTCGTTCTTACTTGGTGCCAGTGCCAAAGTGGAAATACAGTTGAACCTCTCTTATCCGGCCTCCCTTTATCCGGATCTCTCTATTATACGGACGCAATCTCGCCGCGATTGTTATTTATTTTTTAATAATTGCGGGAGAAAAGGGGGATTCCCAACTCCTTGAGAACTCCTACACAAACACACATATGAATTACAATTGTACACTTCCAACATGATTAACATACATTACATCAAGTTTCCTTCCAAATTGCTTACCTTCAGACATTTTAACATCCCCAAACATCCCCAAATCATCGCATTTTGAAGCGTAATTTTGTCGACTCGTACTGTTTGTTTTCAAGATGCATTGATACATTTCTTAATAATTATTTAGGTAAATCATCCCAAGAATTTATAAAAGAAAATGATTTCATTCTTGCAAACACGAACCTCTATTTTGGGGTCTGTTACTGAGTGTAACAATGAAAAGGTTGCAGTATACACATTACTACATGTGGTATTTACAAAGATAGTACAATGGGCTACATCAGTACATGTGTATGTATATGTACATGTATAAAGCATTGAGTCTCCCGTATCCGGCCAAATCCCTTATCCGGATGAGCCTTGGTCCCGACTTGTCCGGATACGAGAGGTTCAACTGTAGTCAGATATGACCAGAGACTTGTTCTTTTCAGTGGCAATGCTTACTGCAACATGGAGACGCCCAAAACCATAATAGGTGAAGAGCAGTCATGTGATGTTTCAAACACACGATGGAGATGAGTTCTTTGCTCATGAATTAGAAATCTTTGTGGGACATGTTTGTGATACCTCTGTTTGTGCAACTGTGAAACACAATGAAATGCATTATTCCTATAGTTTCTTTGTAATAACACTGGTGATGTTAGTGTATAGCATCAAGGTTTCTAGAAGTCAAAGAGATCTGCACTCACCCGTGCAATAAAATTAATGTCCCAGGGCCTGAAACCGTGAAACTTTTGTCTAGTATAGTGGCACAGTACACATCTCAAAAGACCTTGCTGTTTAGATGTCATTGAAATGCCTTGCTGTAAAATGAACATGGCGGAAGTAAAAGAGAATTTACTGTCGAAAGCCGAGGCAAGGAAATGTGCGATGTGTTGTGTACCTTTAAGGTGGTGACTGATTGTGAATCACAAGCAGCCGCAGCTTGCGTTTCTGTCTGCCACCTGAATATTTTACCCGCCAGGGGGTTGTCAAGTTTCACTACCATGGAGTGTGCCAGGCACGTAATTTGTTACAGTGCGTGGAAGCTGTCAAGTTGATTTGTTCGTAAAATGTGAACGCTGCATTTGGTTGCATGCAAACCCAGGACCCTTTCTGGTTGCACTGTCTTTGATGACAGATGTCTTTAATGTCTTTTATGATTCCCTTTCCCACCCCTTTCGTGGCCATTATCTCAATACCAAGTATTCATACTAATGTAATACATCCACCATTGATATCCATTTTTTTTTTTTTTTTGTAATGCACCTCATCTAGTTTTGCAGTGTCATGGCAAAGCTGTTGCACAGGTATGTCTTGGATGCTGCTTGCGAGTTGTCATTTCATTACAGCATGTAGTTCACACGCTTGTGTTCTACACGTGTACCTTGTTTCAAAGTATAAAAAGTTCTACAGAACGTATACAGAGAGAGTTTTTGTTCAGGCGTGTAACAGGGGGGGGGGGGTTCAGGGGGTTTGAACGAAACTCACCCCCCCCCCCCCACCCTGCTAGCAGGGTCCGCTTGAACAAAAAATATATCTCTTTTTTAAAGTACATTGTATCTGCACAGTCACTGTTGGATGAGAAGACTACTAGAGTGTATGATGTCAAGGAAAATATAAAGAGAATTTCTCAAAATTTTACTTTTTGAAAAAGTGCACATTTCCTAGACTCGTCACTGACGTATGTTAAGGGTAGTATTATTCCCCGTGCCGTCTGAAAGAGGGAAGTCAAGTGTTCTTTTATTATGCGAGAAAAGTGAAAATATTTTGAATTTTCCTTATACTCTCTTTATATATAAATATATATATACACTGTAGTTGTACACATGTGACATCACAAGCTGTAGTAGTCTTCTTATCCAGCAGAAACTTCAAAAATTCATAACTTTTAAACAGATTGTCCGATTTTCCTCAAACTCTTGCTGATGTGTTCTATTGATATTGCTGCATTCACTCAATCTACATTGTACATGTTTATGAAGGTGAACTTGTCCTTTAACTCCCTCAAAAAGGTCCACTATTTCCAACTTTGAACCCCCCCATAAAAATCCTAGTTAACGGCCTGGTGTTGGCCAATTCAAAGTCACATAAAGTATTATGTCTCTATAAGACTTTCATGCAATTTAAAAGACCTTCAAGGCAAGATATGTAAAGAGGCAGAAAAAAAAAGTATAGAAGAAGCAGAAACAGAAAAAGGAGGAGGAGGAGGAGAAGAAGAAACAGGAAGAAGTAGAAAAGCTCTCTGAGAGCGCAGACCTTTGCCAAGCAGCTCATTTCCACCTCTGATCTTGTTCTCCAAATGAGTTTTATATAAAAGTGATTTCCACTCTTTAGATGCATGCTGAAAATTGCCCTATTTCCCAAAACAGAAGCCCTTCTTGTTTCACTCGTCATCAGCTTCCAGCTGCGCACGCCTCGCCCAAGTAGAGCATGGTCATGTACACTTTTTATAGTGTGTGTACAGGTACATTGTACGTTGTACAAAGGTATGCAAACCTGGTTATACGCTCAGCTTGAACTCCCAAGTTCATTGACCGTATCTGCCAAAAGATTACAAATTACCTTTAAAGAATTAATTGAAAATTCCTGGATCTCTACCAAAATTTAATCATCTGTTCGTTGTGTCATTATCAAATTTTCCTATAGATTCAATCCAAATCTGTTCACAACTTTTTGAGTTGTCTTCCACACAGACAGATCTACAAACAAACAAACAAACAAATAAACCAATGCCAGCAAAAACATAACCATCTCCCTCAAGTGGTGGAGGTACAAACGTAATCATTTGTTATTTGTACTCGTATCTCCTTAGATGTTTGTTGTGTTTTGTTACTTGTAAAACGCTTTTAAAACATTTTTGTCTTTAATGAAGTGCTATATTTTCAATAATATTATTCTAAAAAGAGGAAAACAAGAATGAGAAGGACTTGGCAGAATAGGAATGGGAATAAGAAGATACAGAGAAATAGGTGGAGAAAAAATAGGAGGAAGTTAAGAAGGGAGAAGAATGGCGAAATGAATGGACGATTATAGTCGAAACTAGAAGCTAGGCACCGATGAGATGTTTTAAAGTAACAAAGAACAGAGCCTGAACAGAAAGTGAACTTTGTTTTTGTCTGTATCAAATCACTTCAGAGGTACTTAAGAGTTATTTTAGGAGTGTGTGTCAGAGCAATTTGCTTTTAGTACGCTGTACATTGTACTGCATACATTGTACACTGTAGAAAGTGGTACAAGTAGTAGAAGTACGTACATTGTACACACTGTGCATTTTGGTGTACCCCATACAATGTATGTACATGTACACATACAACCTACAATGTAACAATACATTGTATGTTTTGTCAGCATAAATTTCAAATTTAGATCAATACTCTGCATGTGTATGGCATTAAAATCTTACTAGTATCACTATTACATGTGCTACTTTTCTAAAATTCTTACGTGTACGTGTACATGAGACAGGATACTGTAGATGCAAAATATGGGATCATTGAACTTTATAGTTGTTTGTTTTGAATGAATACAAAATGATTTAGCCCTTTGCTTTACTAGTGGTAATATGATAATCAGCATCTATTTTGTAATTGTATTTTATAATCACACTGTAATCATATTTACAACGATAGTGATAATTGCAAGATACATGTACAAGTAGATGAGCATTGATAAGTATTATTCACCACCCACAAAAAGCATGTACTATGTAGCTATCCAATTGGTCGATTTCCCATCATGTGACGTACAAATGAATATCGTTTAATCTTTGTTGTTGTTGTTGTTGTGTGTGTGTGTGTTTGGGGGGGGGGGAGGGAGGCTGTTCTGGTGAGGTCAAGGGACAGACTTTTTTTTTTTTCTAACCATGGACGTACAGTAAGCAAATAATCAACAATGGTGAAGGTGATGGGACAAACTATCACTTCCGAGGTGATCTGGATGTAGAATCTTTCCAAAGTGCAGCTGAGGAAAGATAGCGTACACATTCAGATCGCGGAGAAAGTGATACATGTAGTTTGTCTCATTGCCTGAAACTAAAAGTTGATTATTTGCTTTATATTCCACATCTAGAGTCCTCGATATTCCCATTTTATTCCACATCTGAAACCGTTTTAGCTGTCTCAGAGTATCCTCAGGGCTATAGGCTACGTAGTTTACTTGAGACAAGACGTACAATGTAGATGACAAAACAACGAATTTGCTCTGCGCCCTGCGCGTGGCATCAAAATAAAAGCGCATTGCACTGTGGTCTATCACTTGACCCAGGTCAAATGATAGACCACAGTGCAACGCACTTTTATTTCGCTCGTACTCAAAATTGTAAGTTTTATCACGCATTAGGATTGTGTGCACTAGAAAGAGATAAGCGAAACAAAATGACAGTCATGATTAGAGTATAACAAACTTTTCTTCTCAGGTGATGTGATGGGCAAAACTATGCTTTATCACGTGATCAGCTCTTGACCAATCCTGTAGCAAGATTCTTAGTACAGCTGTATGTGGAATATACAGTACAGTGTAATATGTACTTACTCATCATCAGCGCTGCCACCTGATTATGTGCATCTTTAATGAGTACGTGGAGATGTTTGGACAATGACGACCATGTACTTTGTGAATCGTCACTTGACAAAAGAGCGATTTCCCTCATTTCAGTCTTATTTGGCTGAGGTGCCTATTTGGGGGAGAAGCAAACCTCAAATCAAGACAAATTTTGTATTACTGTCCATGTTTTCTCTGAAACAATGTGCAAAAATTGGAAAAATTAGATTGCAAATCACCATCAAAATGTCAGAATATTTGTTCTCTCTTGAAATGTACATGTTCCACATGCATTTTGCAAATGAAATTGCTAGAGTGACGATTTCCGAAGATATGCAACAACTTTTAATACTGCACATTAATTTTTCTTGATTAGAAAGTTTTTCATCTTCTGCACATCTATGTGATTGTAGTTTTTCAATTTCTCGAAGTGCCATTTTGCTTTAATCCAGGCAGGCTGTCAGCAGTGATAAGATCAAAGCATGTTTGGAATATTTTGTGACACTTTTGACAGAAACGGGTGCATGAATAGATAATTAACAGAACAAGCAATAAATGTCCATGTGTACATGGGTACCGTAGGTTCATGTTGGGATTTCCACACAATGTTCTGAAATTTATCTTTTGAATCAAGTAAAATCAGCAAACAAAAAGTTTTTCTTTCAATTTGTGTCTATTTGATGAAAATTTTTACATTTCAGATTCCCTCTTCTTCTTTCGTGTCTGATTTTGATAAAACTGCACCATCCAGTTTTTGCGTACAATTGTATATTAACTCAAATCACTAAGCTATCCTTTTGCAGTGTGATACAGGTACAGTGTAATTCTGCCTGACATTGCAGTGGTAATATTCCAACAATAAAGTACCAAATTCTAAACTCCAAAAATGAAATTGGAGTACCATTGTAATGCTGACAGGCTTTCACTCTGGATAACTCATCAGGTAAAGGAGCTGGTGTTTGATGTACAGCTTGTAGTCAAGGGTACTGTGTAGACACACTATCACCATTAATTGCATTACATGTAGGCCTTTATCCAGACAGTCTGGCTTAGTGCAACAATACCCGCAATTTCAGAGGGCAGGTACAGTAGCATTTTGTTTACGTGGAGAATGAATTTAATAACATGTATCATACCAGCTGTGTGAAAATCGAGTCCCTTTGGAATATTTAGCAAGTACAGTTATGTAGGGCTCAATACTTGTAACATGAGAACAAGCTACTGGCTTGGTTTTCAAGGAAGTATATTTTTCAGGGTTTATTGTTGTGTGTGTTTGTGTGTGTGTGTGTGTTTAATAGGGTGGGTGGCTGAATGGTTTTCCTTGGCAAGAATGTCTTCTAAAGCTTTTGAGCAGCTCCCGTAAAATTTAATTTTTCGAGCAGAATGCAATTAAATTTTCCCTGTGCTTACTCAATCTATGTACCGGTAGTCAACTCGAAGATTTGTTCAAATTTCTGTAATATTTAGTGTGTTCAAGCATGGTATTTTCAATATTGTTTTTGGCAATATTTTTTAGATTTTTTTTTTCAATC
This sequence comes from Diadema antillarum, assembly GCF_040938485.1. NCBI lineage: Eukaryota > Metazoa > Echinodermata > Echinoidea > Diadematoida > Diadematidae > Diadema > Diadema antillarum. The sequence goes on along the minus strand of NW_027272094.1, from coordinate 816,484 downwards.
TACTATCGAGGCATTCCATACTTAAAATCATTCTTGATTAATGTGTAAAGTATAATATCATGCTATTACAATATTGAGAATTACAGTAAATCTAGCATACAGACTTTACCTATGATGATTAATAAACTCAAAGAAAAGATTACCATTGTATTTATGAGCAATAATTTATTTTGAGTGAGGCTTATAAAAGATACACTATAGGCTGCAGCCACACTATCAAAAAGATTGCAAAGTTCATATTATAAATGCCTTTACAATGTCTTTACAAAGTTTGCTCGTCTGTCCAAACTGGCGGGCAAATGTCCAGTAATTTGTGTCACTGGTGAGCATGCGCAACATGTACATGTATGTACAATTGTACATGTTGTACATGTAAAAGAAAGCATGCACCATATTCTGACAGCTAATAAAAGTGACAATAATGTACACACGTACATATCTCAATGACGGGTCATGCATGATTTCGATGCACCAAAATGGACTGGTCACTCGGCAAACCTAGCTTCAGTTGCGTGCTCATAGTCATACAGACTGCATAAACTTTGAGAAGATTTGTGGGGTTTCCAGAAGTTTGAGTGGGAAGCTTTGCCACTTGAAGTTTGTGAGAAGTTTTAGAGAAGGCCGGAGTCACACAGTTGGCAAAACTTTGACAACTTTTAGTTGTTTTGCCGCTGTCACTGTGGCTTGAATGTGTAAATTCAGCAGTGAAGGATGTATGAGGAATTTGAAGAAGATGTTGATGAAACTTTCTTTGTTTGGCAAACAAATTTTATATTTGTGCTCTCTTTTTGAATGGTGCATTGTGTCATTGTTGGTACAATGTGTACAGGGTGCTTTCCCTATTAAAACTGTGACCATTGTACAAGTGTACCATGCCGTCTTGCTACCTCTGCCAAGGGAGGAGGTTATGTTTTCGTTACCGTTGGTTTGTTAGTTTGTTTATCCGTGTGCAAAATAAGTCAAAAAATAGTTAATGGATTTGGGTGAAACTAATGGGACACAAGTAACAAATGATTAAATTTTGGTATTGATCCGATGATTTTGGGGGGAATTTATGAAGGATTTTTGATATTTTGACAGGTAGGTTCAATGAACTTGGGAGTTCAAGCTGCGCATTTTTGAGGTTTTCAAATGCGCACTATAAAGTGTGTGCTCTAATTTCTGCTAGGGCGAGGCGCGCTGTGCAGCTGAGGGTTTATGACGTAACGAAGACTTCTATATTGGGAAATCGGGTGATTTTTCAGCATGTATTATACCTATTGGTGGAAATCACTGATCTCTGCTGAAGAGCCCAAAGAACTTTTCCCCAGTGGTGGAGAGGAGAAAAATCTCTTTGGAAGAGCAAGATCATCAATGGAAAGAAGTACTGCTTGGCGGAGGTCTGCGCTCTCAGAGTGATTTTCTAGTTTATCACTGCTCAGTGGAGAGTAGGAAGTTGCAGCCAAACGTGACCTGGCGTATACGATGGTGTTGTAGGAGCCAATAATGGCTGGTATGAAGGAAAACGCAGTCCCAACAGGGAAGTTACCTCAAGTGGATAAAGCTGTGACATGAAAGGCAATAGTTAAGTTAGAATAGACTCTTGATAAGATACCGGTGTGTGGGTGGTCTAATAATGAATTAAACATGACCTCCAGTGTGCAGCTAGAAATGATGTCTTTAAAGTACATGTATTAACTCTAGTATCATATAGAATATCTGTCATACTATTCAATCGATCATAACTCAGTACCGGTACAGAAACATTGTAGGGAGACCTGAAATAGTGAAGTCAAGAATCAATTGCTCATGAGAAAGTATTGTATACGCCGATTATTTTGTGAGGTTTTTATTTTTCGCGAATTTTAGCGCATCAGGAGCTCTTCGCGAGAATAAAGACACGCAAATACAATGACTCTAATCCCAACATGAATGTGATGCACATGTATACATTTCTCCGTTCAGCTCAGCACTCCACGATTGCGAATTTAACCACTCGCGAAATTGTCGGGAAGTCTTGATATGCAAAAATTTAGACTTGCTATTATATGGCATATCCAGTAGTACAGTATTCTGCACAAAGTCTGTGCAGTTTTCAGGTTCTCACTAAAAAATGGGGAAATGGATAAATAATGTTTTTTTTTTTTTCTGTTTCATTTCTTTGAGGATATGTTACTCTTTCCTGGATGATGAATTCAACCATGCTCCCTTGATTTCTTTTTTGTTTGTCTGTTTGATAGAATTTACTTCTTTTCTTTTTTTTTATGATTTGCATTTAACAAGAATGTCTGAAAAATATGGTTACCTTCATAGTCATGAAAGCATAGGCCAAATTGTTATAAAACATTGACATATTTTAACATTCTATTTTTAAGAGTTTGTCGTCAGGAATTTCATGAAAACAAAAGGAATTTGAATGTCATTGTACAAGAGTAGTTAAGTGACCCAGAGGACTGTCCTGCTTGCCACAGGAGGAGTAGTTATGTGACAAAATTTGAGATGCCTGTATTATAAATGTTGCAGGGTTCCCCTTAGCACTTTGTCTTGATCTGTTGTATTGGTTTCACTACTGTTTAGATGTATCATATTAGTATGAAAAGAGTGAGGGGTGATTCGTTGACTACACTATCATCTTTGGTTTCTGCATAAATTTTATCAAGTCATCTTCTAGTTTGAATTTGTACTGTGCACCAACTTCTCTCTATTCTGTTCTTTCTGATATCTTTCTATTAGGAACTATGGAACGTTGCAAGCACCCAGCCGCTGTACAACCTGCTACTGGATCTCAACTTCTACATCTTCCAGTGCATCAACTACTCCGCCGAGCAGGAGGTCCTACTGGACGAGAAGCGGAGACTCTGCGACGTCAAGCCGTTCTGGAGCACACTGCGCGTCATCCGCAAGGCGGGTGACGTTGAGGACAAGGTTTTGAACTCGCAGATTGGTCTCTGCATCGGCAAGAGTAAGTTTGGTTGTATGTTTGCTTGTTTGTACAGTTTGTTGTGGTTATTGCTTAGGCCCAAATTCATGAAGATGGTACAAATGAAACCATGCTTTAAACCATGGACAAAAACCATGGAGCGCCAATGTGTCGTATGGAATATTTTGTTACGAAATCAGTCATTTCGTTGATGAAATGATTATTTTGTAACGAAATGACAACATTTTGTATTATGAACATTTCGTCCATGAAATGATAATTCGTTAACGAAACGATCATTTTGTCGACGAAATGACCAATTTCGTAGCAAAATATTCCGTGCGACACTTGGCGCTTCATGTGTTTTTTTATCCATGGTTTAAACCATGGTTTCATTTGTACCACCTTCGTGAATTCGGGCCTTAGTGTGTAGGTTTACTGGAGGGTACAAAGTATGATTGAGCAGTCTTGATGATTTAACTGTGCTACCCCAACACCCTGCCTGTTAAGTGTTACATTTCTTGTGTGTGCTGTACTGTTCACTTTTAATCTTGATCAATATCGTGGTGAACTTTAGGTCCCTAAAAATGTTTCTGGTAATTTTGATTTCATTCTGAAGCCATGAGATTCCATTACTTCATCCTTGAATGTCTCATATTGATGAAGCTTCTTTCATTATGTTTTTTTTAATAGTCTGTTATCATAATTCAACTTTAACATTTTTGAAATGCAGTGATGATTCTACATACAGTTGAACCTCTCGTATCCGGACAAGTCGGGACCGGGGCTCATCCGGATAAGGGATTTGGCCGGATACGGGAGACTCAATGCTTTATACATGTACATCTCATACATACACATGTACTGATGTAGCCCATTGTAGTACCACATGTAGTAATGTGTATACTGCAACCTTTTCATTGTTACACTCAGTAACAGACCCCAAAATAGAGGTTCGTGTTTGCAAGAATGAAATCATTTTCTTTTATAAATTCTTGGGATGATTTACCTAAATAATTATTAAGAAATGTATCAAGTATATGTAATTCATGTGTGTTTGTGTAGGAGTTCTCAAGGAGTAGGAATCCCCCTTTCCTACCGTAATTCTTAAAAAAAGATAAAAAAAATCATGGCGAGATTGCGTCGGGATAATAGAGAGATCCGGATAAAGGGAGGCCGGATATTAGAGAGAGGTTCAACTGTACTTTAAAAGATTTGATTTATCTTCTTCACTATTGAAACTCTAGTTTTGCACCAAGCGGTGAAGCTGCAAACATCCCCTATAAATAATGATACTTTGCATATTTTCAAGTAATCATTATAGGCAAATGTGTATAACCCCCTCCCCAGCAGTGATTAAAAACAAAAACAAAACTCTTTAAGTATGCATCAAATGGTGGCATTTCATTTATGTGTTCTTTGTACATGCCTTTGATGCTTATACTCCTTTCAGTCCATGGTAGTGATTGCACAGTGTTCATACACAGTCCACTGAACATCTGTAGCAGTCATTACCAAAATGTACAATAGTATATATACATCATATAGCATTTTATAATTTTTGCCTCGTTCATTTGATTTATCAATAGGACATGCAGAGGATTCCGCGCTTTACACAAGTATAATAATATTTCTCTCACATGAGGAGTTGTTTGGAAAACTTAAGTTTATGTACAATGTATTCAATTCCCTTGGTCGTCATAAAATTGTATTGTATAACTTTCAGGTTGTGTTGTATCCTGTGCTGTAGGAAGGCACTATAGAATTGTTTTAATTTCAAGCATAACTTTATATTTGCTGTACATAATGTAGCATGGCCCAAATATTTCCTCAAGTTCAAGATCATCATCAGTAGCACATTAGGATTCAAAGGTCTACTATTATATATTCATTACATTTATGGCTCCATAAAGAGTAGAAAGGACAGCCACATGTACACTGTACTGTATGTGTGTACACACTGGTTTTTGTTTATGATTATTATATCTGAATGTTTTCTGCCATTATATAATACCTACAAATCTTATGCCAGCCACTGGAAATAAACAATAAGACTTTGAACTTCATTCTGTATCTTGCAATACTCTAGGGCGTAGTTACAATGTAGGTTCACCAGTTCGTAATCTTCAGAGTTTTAAAGTTTCTTGTGATTATCATTGCTGTTATTGTTATCATCATTATCATCATCATCATAATTATCATCATCATCATCATCATCATCATCATCATCATCATTATCATCATTATCATCATCATCATCATCATCATCATCATCATCATCATCATTTCTATTTCCATTATCTTGATTATCATATTTTCCTCATCATTATCTTCATAATTACTGCTCGGATTTATACATATGTAGGCCTCCATGAATACGACCAGATGAAGAACCAGGAGGTGCACGACTTCCGCAGCAACATGCGACGCATGTGCATGGATGTGCAGCGGGACCACATGAAATGGTCTTGGGACCGGAAGGCCATGTACCTGTTTCCGCCCCAGGTGGACTCCAGCCCGGTGGCAGAGAGCAGCCCAGAGCAGTTTCTGGTCAACATGCGGTTCTCCTCCAGTCTGGTAAGGACTCCCTTACGGGGCAGTACACGTGTACATGATAAAACTGTTGTTTACCACTTATCCGGTCAGAGCAGCAGATTTACAAATTGTTGCAGAACATTTGCCTGAACATGCCCAAACAGAAAGTCCAAAAATAGGAGAAAATGATATAGAAAATCACTTTGCAAGTCAAGGGCTTGATAAAACATGATAATTTGAATAAACAGCACACATGGATTCACATGCTCAAACACATTGTGGTATTAACAAACTTGGATCAATTGAGTGTTGGTGTTGCATTGCATTGAAACTTCTTCACATAAGTGTTGGAAAGTTTTGCTGAAATGAAATCAAAGTGCATTGCATCACTTAACCGTCATTACTTCATGGCTTCTGTATTGTTGACCTCGTTGGTTTAACCCTTTGAACCCGAAAGGCCGGAAAACCGGCCGCGCGCAGAATGTGCAAATACCCTAAAGGCCGGTATACCGGCCAGAAATCATGTGACTTTGATAACTTGAGTTTTAACTGTCAGGTGACCCCCTAAATAGGACGCCATCTCACTACAACGATGCGGAGAGATTCTTCGGTCTATACTTTCGTTGATTACGGTTTGGATTTGCAAGTTTTGAGCTATAAAAATGGCAAAAATATGCTATTCTGCAGAGGAGGCTCGTGCGATAATCCTAGGTGAATCATCTGGTGATTATGAGGAAGCTATTGACAAGTCATATTATAGTCAAAGCAGTGATTTTGAAGATGAAACGGACACAGATAATGAGCTAGATGCTGCACAAGGTAATGTACAATCTCAGCCGGGTACCAGCGGGGGAAATAGCAGCTGGGATGCCGTTAGAGCTGGAGCTGGAGGTGATCATGTTGGTGATCGTCGAAGTCAAGGGGGCGTGGCACAGTCAGGGAGTGAGGTTATTGTTTTTATAGCTAACGTTACTAATGCTGATTATCATTATGATTATAATCATTATTGTCATACTGAGCTATTATTGCAGCTCAAATAAAATTGGAGTAATCATAACCACACTTCACAGACCTGTGGTTATTTGTTTTTGTTGTATTTTTTGTATGTATTACCAATGTATTCAGTCATTTAGCAAAATATGCTCAATATGTGCAAATAATGCAGGGTGAGGGTCACGACCATCTCAAATAATGCGGGGTTCAAAGGGTTAAAAGGGGGAAGTGAAAGAAGGTGGCTTTAAAACTTTTGCTTGCCCAGTGTGGGCAAGCATTTTCTCTCATTGTTCCAGAACTCTTGCCTGCCTTTGATTTTAACTTGCCCCTTGCACTTTGGCAAGCCCTTATCTAGCACCTTGCCCTCAACCCCCCCCCCCCCCCCCCCCATGACAACACTAGTTTGGATACCATTTGCCCCGAATGCAATACAAAACCAGGGCGTCCCACCTGCTATACATGTAGCGTGCATTGAAAATGTGCTGGTACAAAGCCTGGTGCATGAAAATTATTGAAACAAACCAACAGATACTTATATGTCCTTGTTTTGTAAAACCATCTGCTCTACTTTGTTGTTTACGCTCAGCAAATAAAATGCAATAAAGTTTTAATACTCTCTCCTACACATATATTTGTCACTGTGTGCTTGCAGAGAATATGATGAGGACCTTTGAATGTTTTTATGTGTGTGAATGTATGTGTGTTTGTTTCAGTTTGTCATTGTGTCTGTCTGTAAATCTCCATGGCCGCCTGTATGCCTATCTCTTCGACTTTTTGTTCCTCTTTTATCTTTCATTTCTCCCCCCCCCCCCCCCACACACACGCACATTAGCACACTCTCACCCAAAATTGTCATGTACTACCTCAGATACATTATATCTGTTGACTTGAAGAGTGACTTTGTTCTGCCTCAAGAAAATGTAAGTTTTCTGATCCGAAGCCAAGCCGCTTTATGATTGGCAAATGAGGACTTAGGGAGGGCCTTTAGGATTCAGGGAGAGCCTTTAGCAATGCTGAAACATGGTGGCCATCGTGAACGGTAGAAAGGTCAACTGAAATTCTTTGCTTTCTGGGATTCTAGAAAACAAAACCTTGTCACCGGATGATTAAAGGTATTGTTTACCATTGGGAGCACATATCACATTTGATGCATATAACAGGTCAGGGGCCCCTTTCATAGAACTTGTTGCCAGTGACAACTACCACATTTCTATGACAAATTTGCTCTCGGCCAATCAGATGCAAGGATTTCAGTAGCTTGTCACATCTGTGACAACTTGTCACTGATAACAAGTTTTATGAAACGGGACCTACTGGTGTATCACAAAACATTTTACCATGTAAAAATTTTGCAATAAAGGCTAAAATATAAGGGGATATCATTATTATTCTCAATAAACCATACCAGTAGATGGTTTATTCTAGAAACAATTTTATTATACACTACTATTGTTCACATTTTTTTTTTTTTTTTTTTTGCAATACAGCTGTACTTAACTTTGATTATACGGATTGCCATTTTAGCATTGGTTGTTTCTATCCCTAACTCACATTTAGAACTATTTTGAAGCACTAGAGCTGGGTTTCTGTTTCATCTGCAAATGGTAAATAATGCCTTTAACAAAGCTTTCCAGGCAAGCAATGCAACTCTGACTGTGCTGCTCCCTCTCTGATCGTGACAATCTCTCTTTTATTTTATCCCAATCGCCTCCTCCACTCAGTCAACAACGTCACTCCTAAGGGTGAACAGTCGGGACCGGCCAGAGGACCTTGTGCAGAAGGCCCAGAAGAAGATGTACCAGCAGGCCACGCAGGCCGACGATTACGTCCTCAAGATCCGCAGCTGCGAGGACTTTCTCCTCGGACGTCACCCGCTCATCAACTACAAGGTCAGCCTCTCTCTCTTTCTCTTAATAATGATGTTGGCTCACGGTATGGAGGGAAACTGGCATATTTACAAATAATATTTATAAATCCATTGAAAATTTTTGAAAAGTTTGGACACAAGACATGAATATCTAGCCAGAAATACTGTGTGCACCAAATATTTTGTGAGGTTTTTATTTTCGCAAATTTCACGAGTCAGGTGCTATTCATCAATTTAAAGACACACGAAAATATTGACTCTGATCCCGATATGAATGTGACGTGCACATATATGTTTCCCTCTCAGTGCTTTACTCCACGATTGCGAGTTTAACTACTCGCGAAATTATCAAGAAGTCCCGATTTGCAGAAATTTAACCTCGCTATTAATATGGCATATACAGTGGTTGAAACTGCTTGCCAAACATACGAATTTGCTTGCACAAAAGCACTTCACAGAAGATGAAAGTAACTACTCCCTGTACGGGAATGAAAAATTCCATTGCCACCTCAACAAGCTCTGGACACATATAATTGGGTGTGAACACATAGGCAAAGACATTGATATTGATGAGGCATTACTAAAGATCTCATGTTTGTGTTATCGTGCCGGTTGCCAGCTACAATTGTGTCTTTGCATGCCTCGAAGTTATTGGTTTAACGGTGTGTTATCTGTGTCATTTTTATCAAAGTAAGTTGATTTACAAGCAATTTGAGGCATAAATCCAAGTTTCTTCTCCCAAATGCACCCTTCGTAATCCAGTACATCCGGAAGACGCTCAAGGTGGATGAGAAACCAGAGCTGATCCTGATCCACAAGTCGGAACTGAAGGTGGACGAGCGGTGCCAGGACCCGATGTTCAACGTCCTCTCCCAGAAGGAGGAGGAGGCCCCGCCCCTACCGTCCAAGCAGAGCCGTTACGTCAGCTGGGACATCGATGAAAAAGTCAGCGTCACCTTCCATAGCGCCAAAAGTGTCAATGTCATCGAGAGGTCAGGGGTACGTTTACGGACTTTTGATTTTCCATACGAAATCCCCAATATGATGGCTTTCCATATCACCAAGAAAACTGCATGGATGTTCACAATCACTATTTTTATTGCAACTGATTGACAAATTGCCTTACATCGACGTAAATAAGCACTGAATTGATCAGTGTTTTAGTAGTAGCCATGATAAAAGAAATCAAAGGCGTACATACTGGAGCAGGACTTGAACCTATGACCTCCTGATCTGTGGACAGGCATCATCTCCACTAGACCACCGAGCTTCCGCCTGACAGCAAGTCTTGGTTCTATTCCTTATGGCATACAGTGGGTACTGCATAATTATTCAAATTCATGAAATTCTTCATGAATTTGAATCATTATTTTTGTTTTCATTTCATGAAAGAGTATAGAGATAAGATTCTGTTAATAGCACATCTCCACCATGTTGTAGCTCAGAAGTCACCATGATTTAGGTTCATTTTTTTTTTTTCTGTCATGCCATGCTTTAACTATTTTTTCTTACCATATACAGTGTAATTCAAAACTACCTGGAGATATTGCAGTGAGAGTTCAGTGATTTGAGGGGAAAATGATGAAATCATATTAAATTTAGAATAATGAGGGATAACATGTTGGAAATTTTCCACCTGAAATGTTGAAATAGAGCATACAGTGGACAGATATTTGACAAATCTTAATCAACTTTTATAGTGCATGTGTGAAGTGCAAATTTTTCAATGTCTTTCAATCTAGCGGTCTATATATCTATGAATCTGTCTGCCTGTCTTCCTATCTGTTTTGTATCTATCTTTACCTATATTGATCTGTATATTGGTTTATTTAAAATTGAACCTCATTTTAACAGGCTGCTTTGGACCACTGAAGCTTTCTTGCTTTTTCAGCTATCTTGTTTATATCAGGGATAAAAACAAAAGAATATATTAGGGGAATAGAAGGTACAATATTACCTCACAGTAGCAGTAATAAAAACAGGAGAGTACCAGGTAATGGGACGTGCATAATTACCTTGCTATATTGGGTTTGTTTGTTTGTTTGTTCATTTGCCTTCTGAGAAGATGGCTAGATAGTCCATATTCAGTTACACTGGGTAAAGCTGGTCTTCCATGGGGTCCAGCTGGATGTGAGGCGGGACCACTTCACCGGGTTAAACACCCTGCTCTTTGCGATGAATGAATGAAGCGGTATCTTTATACGTGCATGAATTGTGACTCTCTCACGCACGGAACCTCCATTTTATTTCCTATCCGAGGGACAGAGTGTTTTGCCTCTTGCTAGAGGAGATGGTATGATTACACACAACATTGCTCAGTCCAGACTCAGGTATTAACCCAGGTCGCTTTAATAGCTCGGAGGCAGACATGCTACCAACTGAGCGAACTCACCACCCTATTAATCTTGCTATAATGAAATTCCACCACATCTAATCATCTCTCTGTCCACTTCTCATTTTTTCCTCCACCCAGGTGAAAGTAAAAGCGGGTGTGTTCCACGGAGGGGAGGAGCTGTGCACCTTCTTCAGCTCCAAGGAGGTTGAAGGTCCTGACCCAACCTGGGAGGAGACCTACGAGGCGGACATCAGGGTCAGCGACCTGCCCCGCATGGCCAAACTCTGCATCCTAATCTATACGTACAGCAGCAAGAAGCTGGCCAAGAACACATCAGCCGGCCAGCTCAACCAGGAAAAGACCAAGAAGAGGAATGTTCGCAAGGTAGGGAGGGTTTTTTTTACCTCCGCCAAGGGAGGAAGTTATGTTTTCATTACCGTTGGTTTGTTCGTTTGTTTGTTAGTTTGTTTGTCCGTGTGCAATATAACTCAAAAAGAAGTTAAGCGATTTGGATGAAACTTACAGGAAAGGTTGAGAATTACACAAGTAACAGATGATTAAATTTTGGTAGTGATCCGAGAATTTTGGGGGAATATATGAAGGATTTTTGATATTTTGGCAGGTAGGGTCAATGAACTTGGGAATTCAGGCTGCGCGTATTTGAGATTTGCATGTGCGCACTAAAGTGAGTGCTCTAGTTTCTGCTAGGGCGAGGCGCGCCATCAGCTTAGGGTTTATGATGTAACAAAGGCTTCTATATTGGTAAATCGGGCTATAAGTACGTATGGGTAGAAATCACTGATATTTCTATGGAAGAACAAGATCAGTGGTGGAAATGAGCTGCATGCTTGGAGGAGGTCTGCGCTCTCAGAGTGCTTCTCTAGTTTGACATTTTTTTTTTCTTGAGTGGCGACGTGGAATAACTTTTCTGCTGAGTTATTCTGTCAGTAGATCATTGGTGTGATTTGAATTCCTGTTACTTGATAGATCAATGCTAAGGGTATTACCTATTAGGAGGCTTTACAGAGGGAGCTGTGTAGATTAGTTTCTGCTATGTAACATAATATACTCAGATTCCAATGAGATTGCAAATAGCTTGTCAGGTGTAATAGGCTGACCTTAAAGTTTGTTCATTGCAGTATCATGAGAGTTTGATTCAGAGTCTGCTGTGCATGTACCCAGTAACCATATGTGACCCGCGACAACGGTTTCAGGCAAAAGCCACAAGAGCAAATTCCCTCCTAGGCGGGGTTCAAAGATTTTGACCATTATTTTTGTCGATTTCGGTTTTTTGCAGAAATCAAATCTTTGATATGTTTTCTACATCTACACTAAATTTCATAGCATAAGACTAAGTTTTTCCTATCGAAAATGGAATTTCAAGCACCCAATGTTGGATCGCACTCGTCAGTTTCGAGCTTCTTTCGAACGCCGCGCCAATATCCCCAGTGTTGCTACGGCGCAGGGTCTCGCATGCGATTGGCTGGTGCGTCGCATACATTTACATAATTCGGCTTTCGGAGACACCAGTTGCAGCGTTTGGGGAATGCTTTGTCCATGCGTGCACGATTACATGCTCCATTGTTCTTGCCATAGTGGTTTATATACGCTCGCTCTCTAGTACGTGCTCTTCGTTTGGCTTTCTATCCAAACTATTCTACCTCAATGTTCGATAACGGAAGTGAAACAAAAATCATGCAGCATGACATAATCGTGTGAAAAGAAAACTAGATATTCTCAAATTTGTCTACTTGTACATGTAGTAAAAAATTATGACAGCAGACTGACTCAATGGAAGGTAGATGAGAGGAAAGGAGCGGTCACATGTGACTAATTATATTCAAATACTGCACGTCAAGATCGCACCAAACTAACGAGTCGTGTTTGTCTGTTTGTTTGTTTTAATTTAATTAGCACCACCGAACAAAACAACATAGGGGCCTATGCATGTCTTGTAAAAGCAAAACAAACAGGAAGCGTGACCCTTGCCAGCACTAGTAATTTTCTGCCTTCAAAAGGGTGGCCAATGATAAAGACAAATCAACCACAATGAAAACGCGATTTGTAAATGTGTGGATTCGCCACCGCTCCTGTTACATGCACACGGTTATGGTGTGTGGATGCCATTGCGTAATGCGTGCACCATACACATGTACATGTACACCATACGTGCAGTTATTGTATTCGCCATCTTGAAAGACGTACTGTAAACAGACCCGAGCGAAACGCATTGTTTTTCGGCTCCATACGCTGAGCTCCGAGGAAGGTACCCGGGAAATTTGACTCTCTCAGTGAGCCAATCAGAAGGCGATGTGGTTGCTAGAGGCGGAGCGTAACATCGATTGGCACCATCGTACGGATGGGTGATTCTCCCCTCGCATCGCCGCTCGGACATTGTCTTTGAGAAAGAGGTGAATCTTCAAAGCCTGTTTTCTCACATTTTTGTAAGGCTAACAACTTAAAAAGTGCATAATACTCTTTCTATGCCCACTTATGGTGCCGAAGAATACAAGTGTTTTATATCAATGCAAAGCTTAGGAAATGGGCAATGTGAATCAGTGAAAAAATGAATTTTCAAAATTCCTGACTTTTGCCTGAAACCGTTGTCGCCGGTCACATATGTGACCCGCGACAACGGTTTCAGGCAAAAGTCGCAAGAGCAAATTCCCTCCTAGGCGGGGTACAAAGATTTTGACCATTATTTTTGTCGATTCAGGTTTTTTGCAGAAATCGAATCTTTGATATTTTTTCTACATCTACACTAAATTTCATAGCATAAGACTAAGTTTTTCCTATCGAAAATGGAATTTTAAGCACCCTATGTTGGATCGCACTCGTCAGTTTCGAGCTTCTTTCGAATGCCGCGCCAATATCTTCAGCGTTGCTACGGCGCAGGGTCTCGCACGCGATTGGCTGGTGCGTCGCATACATTTACATAATTTGGCTTTCGGAGACACCAGTTGCATGCGTTTGGGGAATGCTTTGTCCACGCGTGCACGATTACATGCTCCATTGTTCTTGCTATAGTGGTTTATATACGCTCGCTTTGTAGTGCATGCTCTTCGTTTGGCTTTCTATCCAAACTATTCTACCGCAATGTTCGACAACGGAAGTGAAACAAAAATCATGTAGCATGACATAATCGTGTGAAAAGAAAACTAAATATTTTCAAATTTGTCTACTTGTACATGTAGTAAAAATTATGACAGCAGCAGACTGACTCAATGGAAGGTAGATGAGAGGAAAGGAGCGGTCACATGTGACCATGCAATTATATTCAAATACTACACGTCAAGATCGCACCAAACTAACGAGTCGTGTTGGTGTGTTTGTTTGTTTTGATTTAATGAGCACCACCGAACAAAGCAAAATATGCATGTCTTGTAACTTAGGCAAAACAAACAGGAAGCGTCACTAGTGACCCTTGCCAGCACTAGCAATTTTCTGCTTTCAAAAGGCACCACAATGAAAACGCGATTTGTAAATGTGTGGATTCGTCACCGCTCCTGTTACATGCACACGGCCATGGCATGTGGGTGCCATTGCGTAATTGCACCATACACATGTACATTGTACATGTACACCATACGTGCAATTATCGCATTCGCCATCTTGAAAGACGTACTGGTAAACAAATCCGAGCGAAATGCATTGTTTATTGGCTCCATACGCTGAGCTCCGAGGAAGGTGCCCGGGAAATTTGACTCTCTCAGTGAGCCAATCAGAAGGCGATGTGGTTGCTAGAGGCGGAGCTTAACATCGATTGGCACCATCGTACGGATGGGTGATTCTCCCCTCGCATCGCCGCTCGGACATTGTCTTTGAGAAAGAGGTGAATCTTCAAAGCCTGTTTTCTCGCAATTTTGTCCGGCTAACAACTTACAAAGTGCTTTTTATTTCTCTTTCTATGCCTACTTGTGGTGCCGAAGAATACAAGTGTTTTATATCAATGCAAAGCTTAGGAAATGGGCAATGAGATTCAGTGAAAAAATGAATTTTCAAAATTTCCGACTTTTGCCTGAAACCGTTGTCGCTGGTCACATATGGTCAGAACAATACAATATTCGATACAAATGTGTTTGACGAACTGTGAAAGTTCAGGGTTGTAATTGTTCAGTGCAGTGGAGTCATGTATTGACGATAGCTGTCTGGTTTTATTCCACCACCTGTTCGCAACAGTGTAATGTAAGAAAGACAAAGGCCATAACGACATACATCAGTTTAGTGGCGATGATACATTTGTACGTGTGAATATTTTGAAAGTTTGCTCAGCATGTTGACCTCTGTGTATCTTGGCCCACCCAGGAGGTTGTCCCCATTGCGTGGGTGAACACCACCTTCTTCGACTACCGGTCCCAGCTGCGTACGGGGCAGACCAAGCTCTACATGTGGCCCGCCTCGGAGGCGGCCGACCTCAACCCCCTGGGTCCCTGCGAGTCCAACCCGAACCGGGATGATACCACCTCCATCGAGCTTTCGTTCCACCAGTACAGGCAAGGCACTGTCTCGTACCCGACGTTCGACAAGGTCCTCGAGAGGGCGGCAGATATTGCTCGCAATATAGATGCGCCATTCCAAGCCCCTTCGGTGAGTCGCTTTATTCTCTTCTTTGTGAGCGTTAGGGTCTTATTGTCAAAATTTGTAGCCACTTGTAGTATGTTTACAAAGTCAAAAATATGAGGGACTTGAAATAGACTCACAATGCTTGCTACTTTTGAGTTGAGTGACGCTTTGTTCGTGCCAATGAAACAGGAACATTTACATCCATAATTCATTAAAATAATGTGGGATATTGTCTTATGTAGGCCCTATTAAAGGTCATCACTTTGTATTTTGTGGTTGTCGTTGAGCAGGAGGAGTCCACGCAGCTCCTGCGCCAGATCGTGGAGAAGGATCCCCTGGAGCCCCTGAGTGAACAGGAGCGGGAGGACCTGTGGGAGGCTCGGCAGGACTGCCGGGACACGCTTCCCCACGCCCTACCCAGGCTGCTCAAATGTGTGCACTGGAACCACAAGGATGAGGTGGCACAGGTGTGTGCAAGTGGCCATGCTTGACATGAATCATTAAGGATGGGAGTAAGGAGGGCTCACCTCTGCATGGTCAATACCTATACTGACACATTTTACCATGGATGGGACTGAGAAGAGCCCATCTACAAACTATATGTATTGTTGATACCTATGCCAACGTGTATTAGTATGGATGGGACTTACACATGTATGAGAGTTCATTTTTGTATGGTTAATGTCTGTGCAAACACATTCATTGTACTACTGAAGGTGGGAATGAGCAGAGCCCATCCATGTACGGTATTACCACGGAGGTGCTAGTAGCACCTCCTTGGTATTACTATAGGCATTGCTAAGGCTAGAGTTACAGGTGTATTACATACACATATTGGCGTGATGCCCAGATTATATGCAGTGGTAGCACACTATGTACAATGGGACTATGTACCAACAGAGGATAATCATACTATCTTTATAGCAACCTTTTTAAAAAGGTAGTGAGGGCAAAATTCTTATGACATGTATAGTGGATCCATGCCTGAATTGAATTGAACATGCAATTGTACTGTTGTTACTGGTACTGATTTTCATTTCCCAATTTATAATTTGTTTTTATTGAAATAACATTGACCTTCAGTTTGTTTTTATGCCTGTACAATCATATATCTTTAACTTTTATGATAAGACCTTAATAAAGATGACATATTACGTACATGAAAGCTGTTATTGCCCTCAGGTGAAGCATATACAGTAAACCTCGCATGAGTCGAAGCTCTCGGGACTGACAAAAATGCGTCGACTTAAGTGAAATTCGACTCTCGCGAGAGTCGATTTTTTTTCGACTCACAGTTATGTACATGTATTATAGTACATTTGCATGCATGTGTGTGTGTGTGTGCGTGCATGTGTGTGTTTGCATTCAAATTTGTCTGTTCTTGAAGATAATGTTCTTATTTTGTTCTAAATTGAAAATGGAATTTGTATCAATACTAGTAGTTAAACGCAGTTCTGAGAATGTCTGCGCTAATGTGGCAATGTGCATGTGCTATGTCTATGGTGCAACATAGGTAGCCATCTCTGTCAACCTACCCTGAGACAAACACTCTCCCAGGCCCATCCCACCTCCATTGAATAAAACTATACAGCCAGCCGGGCACGCACAAACAAGCTCCGCCCACTTGGCCTGTCACTAAAATATCAAAGCAGCGATTGGTTGACCAAGGATTTCTGACTTGACATGGATAAAGTATGGATGTGCTGTGTGTATACATGTATACATGATGTGTATGTATTCGACATGCGTGCAGAGCGGTACGGTGAGTGTGCATGCTTACCTGCAGCAGGCCAGGGACGGGGTTCTGCGACATGCCGATTTTTTTTTGTTCTCCTCTAAATGTAATGAGAATGCCAGACAAATCTTCTTCGGCTCAAGTGATGTAAACTACGTGTATTTTGTACAAAAGGGACTGAATGTTTTACTTCGACACAGCCGAAATTCGACTCTCGTACTTCGGCTTATCCAAATATTTCTTAGAGAAAATACATAGGGAAAATCGGGACTTTTTATTTTGCTTCGAGTTAAGTGATTTTCGACTCACTCGACGTCGACTTATCCGAGGTTTACTGTATGTTAGCATATTTATTGTACCCTGGAATTGAATTTGTGAATACCCTCTCCATTTTTTTTTTCCAGTGGCCTCACTAGTGAACTTTTATCATAGATATGTATCTGTGAAAAAAACAAATCTAATGAGAATCTAACATTATGAAAAACTCACATGGTGTGCCATGTCTTACCTTAAAAACATGTAAAACCTTGCTTTTAATAGCTGTTATTCTTCAAGCCCATTTTATTATTTGCTATTTTGAGCCAATGCAAAAACTATCAAGGAGAGTTTGACTCACAAATTTGAACAGTTTCACTGGATGACAATTTTTTTCCTGTTTTCTTAAAAACTCTTCCCCATAGATGCAAGCACTGCTGCAAATATGGCCGCCCCTCAAGCCAGAAGAGGCGATGGAGCTTCTAGACTACCGCTATCCGGACGTCTCTGTCAGACAGTTTGCGGTAGAATGTCTCAAGTCACTTACGTAAGTCATCTCACAGAGCTGTGTTTGAGTGATTACATGATTATCCTATTTCTGTAAAGAAAAGAAAATGATAAATCAGTACAAAACTAAACTCTGAATCAGTATGTCATCAAAAAAATGAAAGTGAATAGAATGGACAGGTTTCTTCTGTTTAGGGTGAAATATTGCTGATCTGATTGCTAACCTTTGACTTGATGCCTCTAGAAATTTTAAACAACAGAAAGATATAAATTTTAAACAAGATAAATGTATCATCTAAATCTGATTTGAGTTAAGTGATAACGGTCAATCAGTAAACCCCATCTGTGGTCATTTTTCTCCCGCAGCGATGACCAGTTCTCTCAGTATCTTCTCCAGCTAGTCCAGGCCCTGAAGTACGAGACCCACTTGGATTGTGCCCTCGGCAGGTTTCTTTTAGACAGGGCCCTCTCAAACCAACGCATTGGACATTTCCTCTTTTGGCACTTGAGGTAGGCATAACAAAAAGGGTTTGTTTGTAGAGTTGCGTATGATTTCTATTTCAATAGTAATTGGCAGCCTTGTTTTTTAACCCGTTGAGGATGGGCTGATTTTGCTACAACACACGTATCCCATAGACCCCTGCCCGAGTATACGCGGGACTTGTCCTCAAAGGGTAAAGCCACTTTGGAGTTTGAATATGTACTTTGCATGAGCAGATAAAGGTCAGATGTCTTTTCTTTGAGAAAAACAACAAAATGAGACAGAGAGTTGTAATGAACAATATCAGTGACAGTGCCTGAGCAATTTCTTTACATTGCAATGAAAGAACATTCCTGAACATTCCAGATACAGTTGAGTTGTAGCTTTCAAACAGCTGTTTTGATGTTTTGTTTTTCCATTCTAGATGTGCAACCTGAAACAGAATTATGCTTTGTGTTTTTAAAGCAAAAAAAAATGAAATCAAACTAAAGAAGCACTGTAAGAGCGCAGACCTCCGCCAAGCATGCAAATCATTTTCACCACTGATCTTGTTCTTCCATAGAGATATTTCCACCCATGCTGTGCTGAAAGTCGCCGATTTCCCAATATAGAAGCCTTTGTTACATCATAAACCCTCAGCTGCACAGCGCGCCTCACCCCAGCAGTTTGGGCAGAAACTAGAGCACGCACTTTAGTGCGCGAATGCAAACCTCAAATACGCGCAGCCTGAACTCCCAAGTTCACTGACCCTCCCTGCCAAAATATCAAAAATCCTTCATAAATTCCCCCAAAATTCTTGGATCACTACCAAAAGTTAATCGTTTGCTACTCGTGTCAGTCTCAACCTTTCCTGCAAGTTTCATCCCAATCCGTTGTCTACTTTTTGTGTTATTTTGCGCACAGACAAACGAACGAACAAACGAACGAACGAACGAACAAACCAACGGTAACGAAAACATAACCTCCTCCCTTGGCGGAGGTAACAAAATCAAGTAATTAGTATTAAACAATTCTTAGGACTTTGCCTCAGCCCCATACATTGTACATTTATTTTGTCCATAAAATTGTGCACATTAAATGGAATGTATAGGCCAGTGTACCTGATGTGTCTGGAAAGTGCTGCATTTGCACACAACAGATGCCTTGGTCACATTTTTAATGAAATTCTCCCTGCTCTGTGTGATTGTTCCTTAGGGCGGAGATGCACCAGGCGGCTGTCACCACTCGCTTCGGCCTGATGCTGGAGGCATACTGCAGGGGGAGCATGGCTCACATCAAAACACTCAGCAAACAGGTATTTAAAGTATTAAAAAAAGGGACAAAAAGTTTAGAGTGATCTGTTCGGTATGGGTGCTTATTATTTATATCTAATGTCTACATCATCCACAATTGCCTATTAAACAATACTGTAAAAGTGGAAATTTTCGTGGTCTTGAAATTTTCGGGCATTTCGCGCAACAAGAAACTAGCGCGAAAATAAAAGCACGCGAATATTTTTGCTTGCCATATGTTCATGTGCGCGATGTCTTGATTCCACTGAATTAAAAACACGCGAAGCTCTCCTTACCCGGCCAAGCACGAAAAATTAATCTCGCGAAAATATCCACTTTTACAGTCGTTCATTATAAATATGCACAGGCACAGTAATGCACTAATAATGGTTATATAGACTTTTGGAAGGATAGTGCCCCATGACCTTAGCCAGGACACCAGCTCATCAGTCTCCAAAGATGTTCCTTTTGAGCCAGCAATACCAAATATACAGACAGATGCAAAACATTAATTTTCTCTTGCATGGTAAATGTTTTTTTTCTTTTGACTTCTGTGTTTAGTGAACACACATGAAGGCATAATGACCCGAATTCACGAAGGTGGTACAAATGAAACCATGGTTTAAACCATGGACAAAAACCATGGAGCGCCAAGTGTCGCACGGAATATTTCGTTACAAAACTAGTCATTTCGTCGGTAAAATGATTATTTTGTAACAAAATTACAACATTTTGTTACTAAATGAACATTTCATCAACAAAATGATAATTTCGTTAACAAAACGGTCATTTTGTCGACGAAATGACCAATTTTGTATCGAAATATTCCGTGTTATGCTTGGCGCTCCATGGGTTTTGTCCGTGGTTTAAACCATGGTTTCATTTGTACCACTTTCGTGAATTCGGGCCATTGTGGGTAAATGAACATTGTGTTCAACTCCACTACAAAGGCACAAAGAGAAAGCAAGAGGCTCAGCATTCAGTGATTGCCAGAACACAACTGCTTTGGTTCTCTAATTTTAGCTCAAGAGGTTAAAACATCATAATTTACATAAACTGAATATTCATCATGGCAAGTCAAGTGTACAAAGCTTGTGGAGAGACTTTGAGGACAAAAGAAAGGGAAGGTAGTGCATGCAGGTTATCAGGTGAGGTCAACAAAAAAACAATAGAGAGCATGATTGGCAGTGGAACCTATTGGAATTGGAAGTATTATGCTAGGTCAGGCAATGATTATTCGTGGCCAAGTGGCCTGTGACGGAGTGTACAGAAAGTAATGCTTAATATTACAGCTGACTGCAGTAACAGAACAACATACAAGCCTGTTCAACATACGATCCATACCATATGACCATGCATTAAAGCACCGCTGATACACGACACTATTCTCTGCAGTCACAAAGCTTTTGATGTGACCATGATGTGACCATGCTGACCCTTGACCTTTGACCTTTCCAGGTGGAGTCGCTAAACAAGATGAAGAACCTGAACGAGCTGATCAAGTCCAAGCAGGCCAAGCAGCAGGACAAGTCGGATCTGCGGCTCATGATGAGGCAGGTTCTCCAGCAAGAGTCCTACGCTGACACTCTCTCCAACTTCATCTCACCGTCTTCCCCATCCTACAAACTCAAATGTCTCAGGTAGGACTCATGAGGGCGGCATCACCCATCATCAAACTCTCGCTTCTACACTGTATCATCCCCCCCCCCCCCTACAATTTTGTATCTACCCGACATTCTCAAAAATGAATCTTAACCACACTTTACTTCATTTGTTTATTGCCATGGATGTTTTGGAACTAATTGTCAATGGATAGAGATTACCTAATCCCCCTAATCCCCATTATGTCATCATGGCATTCCTCTTGGACTGAGGCACATTGCTTTGACTGCGTGGGCTTGATACACTTTTCAACTAGTCCATGTTTTGATGGATTACTGAATGCTGCTGACAAAGCTTGTAAAGTAAGTTAAGTGCCAGGGCACATCAAAAGTGGAGGAACAATGTACAGGAAGACCACATTAGTATGTATGGAACTCGGACACACAGTCTTGTAGGAGCTACAACTGGGACTTCCTTGATCTTTGAATTTCAGTATAAACTTAAGTTATCATGCAAAGTTCTTACATCTGTGTTGTAGTACATGTATTATTGGTAGAGTTTGTAGTCTGCCTCTTTTTTTTAATTCAATACTTCAACTCACTTGCAGGCTAAGGCTAAGAAATCAAAAGCTGTTGTTGATGATGCACAGGCTGTAATTGCAACCACATTTTGCTTGCGGCCTTATACTGCTGCATGATGTTAAGCCATAAAGCGAGTGGGATTTAGGGGTCATTGATTTCTGCTAGTTTTATTTTTTGCTCCCACAGCCTTGACGATTGCAAGTTCATGTCATCCAAGATGAGACCACTTTGGCTTGTCTTCAAGAACGACGATCCAATCGGGGACGACATCTACCTTCTGTTCAAGAATGGAGACGGTAAATGTGCCTTAGGAGTCTACATATCACGATTACTCTTTTAACCCGTTGAGGACAGTTTGATTTTGCTACAACACACATTTCCCATAGAAGCTTGCCCGAGTAGACTTGGGACTCCTACTCAACCGGTTAACATCTTTCTTTCACTGATTTCCATGTCTGCATTCTCCAAACACCTTGAAATCTGCTTTTTCTTTTTCTATTTTGCTTGATCTTTCCCGTCAAACAGTTTGTGAAAGTTTTACCTCGGAGCCTATAGTGAGTGCTATGCCATAGTTATGGTGTTGAAAGTTTCAGCCTCCCACTCTTGAATGCTTCCCTTGTATTTTGTGTCCCCACCCCCCTCCATTTATATACAATCATTCCTCTGTCATGAAAGGGGATGGCTAGTAACTGATCAGTGAGAATCAGTGGGAATGATGGAGGATGATTGTTCCAATCCTTGTGGGATTCATTTAAGAGTACATTATATATCTATTGTTGTGTGAAAATTATTTGCTTCAGAATGATCTCATATTCAAGTAATGTGCAGTTTAATGTTTCCAGGTTAGCGTGCCTGGTCAGAGACGGGGCATTAATTTGCACATAACTTGAATATGAGACCGTTCTGAAGCAAATAAATTTCACACAACAGTAGATATATAATGTACTCTTAAATGAATCACACAAGGATTGGAACAATCATCCCTCAGCATTCCCACTGATTCCCACTGATCGGTTACTAGCCATCCCCTTTAAGGTATTTATATCATTTTTTTTAAAAGTAGAATGAAATCAAGTCATACACTTTTACTTCCAAATGCCATGGAAACCTTTACTTCTTTTTTTAAAATTTGAGTGTGAAAGAGAAGTGTCTGAAACACAAAACAAAAAGCCCATTACCAATGATAAAATAGGTTCCATGACATTTACTTCTGTGACAATTGCTCCCATGAATTATATATGCTAAAGCCAAACATAAATTCTACCCACAAACGTAACCTTAACCCTTATCATAATCCTCACATCAAACTTAACTTAGTACCTTGTCATAACCATAGCCCTAATATAAAGTCCTTGGACAAAATAAGACCAGAGCAGTTGTCGCAGGAGCAATGTCATATCACCTGTAAACTAAAATCCGACTGTAGTATGCATCATCTCCTAATACCTCTTTTTGGTTTTGTGTATTCCCCGTCCCTTCTCGCAGACTTACGCCAGGACATGCTGACACTCCAGGTGATGCAGATTATGGACAACATCTGGCAAGAAGAAGGACTGGACCTGAGGTAAGGGCATGGCAGTCTTTGGTACCAGCGTACCTGCAGCAAATGAAGAGCTCCACCCTCAAGGGGTGATTTTAACTTTTGCGATGTCTGACAAATTCACATCTGTCCTTTTATACCTTACTCAGTTCCCCATGGGGAAATTACCTCTTTTATCAAGATTGTTGCAAGAATGTCTTATGTCAAGATTGTTGCAAAAATGTGTAGTCAGATGTGACCTGCATATCAGGGGACAGTAAACCTGGTGTATCAAAGTCAAGATCTTTTTTGTCTGATGCATGAAGCTCAGTGGAAGTGTTTAGAACTTTTCTTCTCAGCCTTGGGGTAGTTTTTGACTCTCCTTTTTCTCTCAGTCAAATTTTACAGTGTCAAACTGTGTGCTTCGTTTCAAAGGGATTCAATTACCCAAAGCCAATTGTATCGACTCAAAAGAGTAAACTCGAATGGGATGGTGTAATTTGTCTCTTGCAAAATGTCACTTTTCACCATTCAGCTTGTACATAGGTGGACAAGTACCCTGTCAAGATAGCCGTGTATAACACTATGATTCTAAGGTTTTGCTACTTTTTTTTTTGTGGCATTAAAGTAGAATTAGATTTGCAATAATTGCTGACTTCATGGGAAATTGTATTCGTGGAAATGACTTTATCGGAAATTTTATTCATAGAAATTGTATTCATTCATGTGTAGAAATTATTTCATTGGAAATTGTATTGGTAGAAATGTCTTTTCAATATTTTCATCTGATATTTTCACAAGTTGATGACTAAATAATCCCGTGAAATCTGTGATTGATTACTATGGTCCAGTAGGAGTGGGGGTATGGCTCTATTTAAGGCATTCTTTTTGCACATTCCACTCATCCAATGCAGGATAATCCCCTACCGCACCCTGGCCACGGGGCCCAAAGTGGGTCTCATAGAGGTGGTGACCAACGCCGAAACCATGGCCAACATCCAGAAGAAGCATGGCTCCACGAATGCCATCACGGCAGCCTTCCAGAAAGCCGCACTCTTTGAGTGGATCAAGAAAAAGAATCCCACAGAGGAAAAGTAAGGAATCTTGATATGTGACCCTGCATCACACAACCAACAAAAGTTGCCAGACATGGATTTTTAGTTGAGAGCATCTTCTGAAAGAACAGACTTGATGCTTTAAGATGATGTATAACTCAAATAAAATGGACACTCCTAACCTATCTAAATATTGGAAAGAAAGCACACACTCAGAAAAAGTGTGAACTGAGAAAAGAGGCTCTGAAGCACAGGGTCTATTCAAGCATTTAATCTTTACCAAGTCGTGCTAGCTGTGCGATAAATGGGACAAAAAACAAACACAAACACGATGCAAGCCACCAGAGTAACAACAATGGAGGGATTATCAGATTAAGCTGAAATTGAGCATGCCTTAGTAGCGCATTCTGTCCATGATTAATGCTAACTTTTGAAGCAGTAGCATCATATTTTCTAATATTATAGGAGTTGAAAGTGAAGAGTGTGTACAGGGTTTTTAAAAAATGAAAATGGGACTCTAAAGACACACCTAATCACACTATTCTAAGAAAAAGTGTTCAAGATAAACTGCTAAAAACACACTTGGTTGTTTTTTTTTTATGATCCCAAATTGTAGGATAATGTAGAAGAAGACTTACTCTTTCAGAAAATATGAAAAAGTCAAGATTGGCTAGGTTGACCCATTTCACCTATTTCCAGTCCTCACACAAAATCAGTGCATGCGACGTTTTGTTCGTTTTGTGATGCACGGTCACATTATGTTCTTTTTAACTCACCTTAACCCAAGGCCGAAGTGAGCTATTGCAATCATTCATTGTCCAGCATCTGTTATGTGGTTGTGTCATGTGTAGCGCATAAACATTTTACATTTTCAGCTTCTTCTTTTTTTTAGAACCCAATAATAAATTTTCACCAAACTTGGCAGGTAGCATCCCAGGAGGGATAGGATCTCACTTTGTTCCAATGGACACAATGCCCCCCAAGGCCCCAAATTAAGGGATCTTTACAAATCCTCTTTAGAATAAGAAGTGATTGAGCTATTCAGTGCTCTCAGTTTAGTACATTGGTATCTGCAGTTTCAAGTTTGTTCATGGTGGATCCAGGGATGCCCCTCGTAAGGCTCTTTGGTGTGACGGGGTCCAAATTGGGGCCCAAATTGTACATTTTCATCTTCTTGAAAACATTACCGTCAGATTTTCACCAAACCTGGCAGGTGTTATCAGTGGAGTGATAGAATATGTGTATTTTGAGTGGGCATTCTGTGTTTGTTTACCCTTGCCAGGTTGGACCGTGCAATAGAAGATTTCACCCTCTCGTGTGCTGGCTACTGTGTTGCCACCTATGTTCTTGGCATTGGGGACAGACATAACGACAACATCATGGTCAAGACGTCGGGTCAGGTATGTGATGACCGCTACAGCTTTTCTAGCAGGAGAATATCATGTACAGTAAATCAAGAAATTTGATTCAGCCAACGCGTGCCGACGCAACAACAAATTTAAAATGATCTTATCGTGTGAAACGAAAAAACACATTTTGATATAAATTTTCAAAGACTTTGTGGTATGTAGTGAGTAACATTGAGAGGAAAATAACTTTGTCTCTTCTCCGTCACATTGCTGCCATAGATCAAACGAGGACACAAGACCATCTGTGCGCTATAGAAAAAGTGTAGAAGTTAGTAGTTTAATAGTCATTTATAGTAGTCTTATACTGTAAAAGTGGATATTTTCGCGCAACTAATTTTTCGCGCTTGGCCGGGTCAGAAGAGTTTCGCGTGTTTTTAATTCCGCGGAATCGAGACATCACGCACAGGAACATATGGCAAACAAAAATATTCGCGTGCTTTTATTTTCGCGTTAGGTTCTGGTTGCGCGAAATGCGCAAAAATTTCAACACTGCGAAAATTTCCACTTTTACAGTATAGTCTTTAGAAACCATTAATACATAAAGAAACAAAAATTTTGTGTCAGCAATGGTTGGGCAATATTGATCTTTGATCTTGTGAATAACAAAATGTACACTTAAATGTCAGTTGACCCCCTCCACAATTTGCAATGTTTCATTTGTGATATTATTTTCCCTTTTGCATTTTTTTTTTTGTGTGTGTGTTTTTCCTTGTCTGATATTCTGCAGCTGTTTCACATTGACTTCGGCCATTTTCTGGGTAACTTCAAGAGAAAGTTTGGCGTGAAGCGGGAGCGTGTCCCCTTTGTTCTCACCCACGACTTTGTGCATGTCATCACAAGGGGGAAAGGCATCGGCACCACAACCGAGTTCAACAAGTATGTCATGGTTCGATATCAGTTTAGCCAAGTCTTGCCTGATGCTTTCATGTGCTTAAAGCTTTCTATTCAGTTGTACATGTAGCAGAGCAAGGGCAACCTAAATCAGAAAAAATGTAAATAATGCTGTGATATATGCATTCCTCCAACAGAAAATTAACAAATGCTGATAGAATAAACTCTACTCTTTTTATCAAACCAATTTCGGAAGGCATTATCACACACACACACACAAAAATAACAACATGAATTTAGGCCACGAAAGCAGGCACTCTTTTCTTCATCATGGGAACCTGGTATATCAGGTTCCCATATATCAGTTGCTCCCACACGGGAACCTGGTATACTGCTCCCACAGGAACTTGGTCTACCAGGTTCTCGTAAAGGAATGGGTTAATTGCTGACATCCCCACTCTTGATAATGATGTGCTCATAAAGTTTGAATTTTTGTGTTGTGGAAATTTTTGTGCGACAATAAACTTGTGCAAACTTTTTTTTTTTTTTTTTGCATATCATATGTGACACTGGTTTATGTTTTGAATCCACTAAATTTTAAACACACAAATTTCATCCTTCTTCCAGATCCTGGTTAATATCATGTGCAAAAATTTATGCTTTTACAGCATTCATTTTTTTTTCCTTTTAGTTCTCCAGAGTAATGCAAAGATGTTAGTTTGCACAGTTTAATACTGTTTTAATGGATGGGACCAAAGGAATGGGGTTGAGCATGCTTAGGTGGATGTGTCAAATGTAATAGATCTTTAAAATCTCCATGAATTTTTGGGTGTCTCCTTGAAAGTTTAGTTACTCTTCATGTCCTGCCAAGAGAAT
This sequence comes from Diadema antillarum, assembly GCF_040938485.1. NCBI lineage: Eukaryota > Metazoa > Echinodermata > Echinoidea > Diadematoida > Diadematidae > Diadema > Diadema antillarum. The sequence continues at coordinate 789,170 of NW_027272094.1, read as the reverse complement.
ATTAAAGCCTCCCTAATTTTGGAGTTGAATTTTTCATGCTGAGATGCATGAAACTACAAACCATCCGCCAAATTGCTCTTTGGATCTACCCTGATTTTGATTTTAACAATCCTGATGTGATATCACCATGATGGTAATTCCCTTTCCCGCAAACGTTCCACTCTTACAGCTTCCGGCGCTGCTGTGAGGAGGCCTTCATGATCCTCCGTCGCCGCGGCAACCTCCTCATCAACCTCTTTGCCATGATGCTCTCCAGCGGGATCCCCGAGCTGTCGGACGAGACCATCAAGTACCTGCGGGACGTGCTGGTCCTCGACCGCTCGGAGGACGACGCCCTCAAGCACTTCCAGGGCAAGTTCAATGAGGCGTTGAAGAACTCGTGGAAAACCAGCATTGACTGGATGATGCACCACATCGCAAACAGGGACTAAGAGAGAGTAGGGATGAGCAACCTCCGTCTCCGGTTTCTCGTCCACCAGATGCTTTGCGCTGCAGATGGGGACGATATAGGAGGGAAGAGACAGAGCCTGTTTCATCTCACAATTGATCTGCAGATGTAGGGTACAGTAGATAGAAAGACAGACAAAAAAAGAATAATCGCCGCAGGTAATGTAACAGTGGCAGAGTGGAACAGTGGCACAGATGACTACAACACTGAAGAAGAGATGAATGCGTATTGATGCACGGAGGTAGATGCTAGGGAACACAGGAGAAAACACAAACTGCATTGAATTGAAATCTGTCATCTGTGAAAATAACCACACATGACTAAGACTACGTCCAGACTGTGTGTAAAGCATGATCGACAGTCATATCAGAAGTTGAAGCATTCTTTCATCATTTGAAAAGTGAGTAAACAAGACAGGAGATCTGATATATTCAGCTTCTAAACCATGGTGATGATCATCGTCATGCAATCAAAAGTCGTCAACGAAGCGGATTTTGCATTGCAAGGCATACAAGGGTGGTGTCGTCCTCATCGACTGCACAGACCCCTGGCGAGCTGCATTAAGTTGCACTCTGGAATGTCGGGGGAATCATTTTCACGCACGGTTGGCACTGAGACTCAGCAAGACATCGAACGGTAGACTTCTGGCTGGCTGAACTGTGAGGGTTCCTCCTTTCAACGGTTTGCTCCAGCATATAACCACACTGAACGAACATCTCACGCAAGCTTATATAAGTTTTACATCAGAAATCAAAACAAGATTTTTGTATATAAAAAAAAAAAAGTAGAAAAAGCATTAGTGGTGTAATCCTCCGATCTAGTTTCTTCGATCACAAAATGCCTCACCAGATAACACTTTAAACTATACATCAGCTATATTTTCTAAGCTTCCACGAGGGAAAAAAAAACAAAACAAAAAAACCTTTGCTCCGTTCTTTGTAGCAGCAATGCAAACCTCATATGAATACACAGTGCAGTATTTTACCTCAGTGAGTGGTGCTCATTGAAGATAGATGTGGAAGTGCTTTCATAATTGTGTGTGCAGTGTGCATACATGCAGACGTCTGTGGTTGACCAGAAGGGGCATGTTAAGTTCACAAGTTTTCGTAAAACTGACAAAGAACGTTGTTTTTGCTGTCCCTCAGGTGTTTTTATCTGTTAATCTTCTCGAATGTTTTATACACAGATACAACTCTCGGAGGAGTGTTGGTGTGAGGGGGAGGGTGTCGTTTGTGGTTGCATGGCAACAGGAGAAAGGGTGGGGCCTTTTTTGATTAAACTGTCATCTACATGTATATGCTAAGCTTTGTCCCCACAAATGCAACATGCATCAGCTCTTTCTGATTTAAAGAAGCATGAGAGAGCAAGAGAAAGGGAGTGAGAGAGATGGAAAGAGAGAGAGAGAGAGAGAAAGGAAAAGAGTCTGGAAAAGTATTGAAGACAATTTCATTGGCCTCTTGTACTTATTCTAGGTAAGTGAAAGATGTACAACTGTAGCATTTTGACACAGTGACCAAATGTATTGTCCTTAGGATTATATGTTGTGTGCAGAAAGCATTATCATAGCCAGTGATGTATGGAAATGAACACTTTTTTTTAAAGGGAGTTTATGATACTTTCTAAAAGAGATGGTAGTTCAAAGATGTGAATTTTTTGTTTCCTGTTTTGACTGCATGTTGACCAAACATCAACAAGATGGTTGCCCGTGCTGCCGTGTGAAAGGAAATTGAGCGGTGCCAAGGGTTAAAGGTCACAGGAAGTGGCTACTGCAACATAAGGATTAGCTGTTGAGCCAAAGCAAAATGCGGCTTCTTTTTAGTCTTCTTCCTTTTTTATTCCTACCTGTGAGATCACGTGAAAGTTTCAGAGTAATCCATTTCTTATGAGAGCCTGCCTAAAAGTGAGGATTACAGACTCATGCCAGGGAATGGATTGCGTTGTCCCGCCACTCGGAGAAAGCAACATTACGAATGAGCATTTTGCTCCGGTTGGAGGTGGTAATGCGTTTTCATCATCAAAGAAGAAATGCATGTCGAGATGTCATGCATGTTCTATTCCATTGTGTTTTGATATCAAAGTGATTGAGGAAGGAGCGTATCATCCAAGGAACACATTGCACGATCTTGGTGGCTTTCGATTATGCTCAAGATGATAATGCTACAGTGTATGCATGGCGTTCTGCAAAGCTCTTTACCATTGAGCCAAATGGCATGTGTTTATATTTCGTTTTTGTTTGTGTGTACCGTAGTGGAAGATTCACTCGATTCTTGTTGATTTGATCATATTTCTGTACGTGCAATGCTTTCGTAGTCATCTCCTTTTTTTCAGGATTTCATCCCAATCTATTATAGGATGATTGATGACATTTTTTATATTGAGATGGAGGCTCAGAGAGAGTGGGCAAGTGGGGGGGGGGGGGGGCGATTTGAAGTTGAATTTTATTATCTATAGTCACATGTTTACATGGCTTAACACATACTTAGCACAGGACACATGCAAGAATACAGGATAAAAGGTACCAGAAAATAGGAATGCAAATCAAGTCCGATACCTGTCTGATACAAAGGTTATGAAAAGGTTATAAGAACTGATCAATGAATAGCTCTAGGTTTAGTTTGAATGTTATCATCTTAAGCAGTCAGTGTGAATGATGTCAATTGAGATGTATAAAATACAGTGTATGATGATTAGAGGTGTTACCAGAGTGTTTTTTTTTTTTCCAGCATAATTATCTTATCGGTATTCAAACCTCCTTTCTCTCGGGCAACCAAACTTAGCCTTGGGGCGAGCAGGAAGAAAGAATTTACACATAGCCCAGAAAACAATTCTAATTTCCCCTAGAATGCTCAACCAGAAAGGAAGACAAAAGAATAGAAAACAGTAAATATAAATGAACTGAGATGGCTTTAATGTGAAGATGATGAATTCCAGTGCTTATTGATATCCCATCTATTTGCTTGTCCAGCAGAATTGAGACAAAATGAAAATTTATTTATGACTTTACATTTTAGGAACATAAGTGTAATGTCTTTTGTTAACAAAAATATATTCTCTTTTATATTTTTACTTGCCATGCCAAAAAAAAAAAAAAAAAATCTCATTCTCAGTACCTTATGTGCAGACTTTTTATTTATTTATTTATTTGTTTAATTATGTTTTTTTTTTTTTGGGGGGGGGGTGGAGGGGGTGTAAAGTCAGACTTTTTTGTTGGATTATTCCAGAACATTCCATCAAGATTTGTAACGAGTTTCCTCCCATCCTGGTAACTACATGGGTTGGAATTAGTGTTAATATAAACAAGATTAACAAAAAAACAACAACAACAACAACAAGCTGTTGTGCGTTAAGAGTGGATGATGCCCATTCACATTCTGTCTTTGAGGAATAGAAGGATGTGGATTCAACCCATTATACATGTATGCAGTAACCTGGTGAGATGTTTTACAAAATACAATTGGATTTTAAAGACTTGCATGGAATGGACTTGTGGACTTGTCAACTAATAGTATGGATGGCCACGTGTAGAACTTCAAATTTAAGCTAGAATCTTGCAATATATTTTCATAAAATTTTAAGATATAATTGATTGCTTTGATCTTGACATATATATAACATCAGAATCTATTTTTCTTATTTCATGTGAAATTGGTAGTATTGCCCATTCATTTGTGACATGAGACGGTCATGGTCATGGTGTTCTGTTTGTACATGTGAGGGGTTGACAAAAATGACTCCTATTAGTCGGGTTTACTAGATCCTGGTCTAAAGTCATTGTCTTTGAAGGATATGCTTGTGCGTACTGACAAAAGCAGGCACTCTTTTTCAAGGAAACACCTGTTCCTAGGATATCCATGTCCAGCTTTATGATAAGGTGGTGCAATTTTTATCAGCATGTGACATTTACTAGTCTTGAACAGAAAGTAACCAGTCAGTGCGGGCCTCAAGCTGTGTGTGGAGAGTGGGGGGGGGGGGGCTAGACCATAGGGGAGGGGGGCATTCCTGTGATCTTTCTGAAGGGATATTACATGTGAATGAGATATGAAACAGCTCTAGTGGTATACAAGTGCGTGTACATTGTAGTGGCGTTCGTACAATATTGGCTTACCGTGCATGAGAGGGTTATATTTGACCCGTCAGAAACAAAGTGCAATGTGTTGCTAGTGATAAGGCAATATTTTGGAATATTCTCCCCTTGTAGTGCACGGGCAGCAAATATTGTGATTGTCAGCCATGTCATACTGTCTCCTTTGAGACAGAGACAGTAGGCAATATCAGATGTTATTGTCTGTATCTGTGGCACAGGCAGTTTGCATTGTACGAATGAAGAGTTTGATCGCAAAATGACTTAACTCCATTCTTATTAATTTGAGATGTTTGCGATTAAATTAGCTTAGAAACAAAGGTTTTATTTTGCTCTATCTGATGATAGACTTACTTCAAAATGGTTTAAAATGGCGCTTAATCCGTTATGCGATCAAACCCTGCAAGTGATAGTCTGTGATGTCTTGTATCTAGTTTAAAGGTCAATGGACTGAGGTTGAATATTATGTGATTGATGTTTGATTTGTTTTTACATCAACTTTTTTTTAAAATGAAATGCCTTCTAATTTGCCTATTCTTCAACATTCCTTGAATTGATAGTGTATTTTCTTTCTTTCTTTCTTTCTTTTTTTGCCAGAGGAGAACCAGAGTTGTTGGTTTCACATTCTCATTGTAATTTTATAAACAAGACTGCAGCCAGGGTTCCTATATCATACATACAATAGCACCAATACCAAACAAGAAAAAAAAACAAAAAAACCCAAAAGTAAGGAAAGTCTTCCCTTTGTTATGGCTGGTGCTCAAGACTTTCACGCTCGTTTGTATTTCAGATTGATGAAAATTCACTTGAAAACATTTGTTGATACATATCCTTTTATAACAAAAACGAAGAATTAAAATTACATGTTTAGATGACTTAATTCTAGCTCAGACACAGCATGTTGTAATACTTACAATGTACAAGTATAGTTTTAATTGCTGATGAACAATGCTATGTTATACTGTAAAACATGATATATTCGCGGCATGAAATTTTCGCGAATTGGAGCTGACAGCCTTTTTCGCGGCATGAAATTTTCGCGAATTGCCACTGGCGTTCAATGCATGTAGTGTAGACAAAAACTTTCGCGTGCATTTTAATTTCGCAAATTTTGGCGCTCGCGAAATTCGCGAAATTAAAATGCACGCGAAAATTTCTTGTTTTACAGTATATATATTTTCAAATTAAGAACCGAAAACTGCAAGTTTTGATGATATAACTGTGATCACAGCATAGTATGTATACTATACTATACTATACTATACTATACTATACTATACTAGAAGCCATAAATGAGAATTTCATAACATATAATCATTGAATTGATTTCATTTTCTTTTAGTAATTAACGTACATACATTAGATTAGCAAGCCTGCTATAGCTTCTCTGGTGTTATATCTCAGTACATGCAGTATGAATTCCTTTAAGTTATTCTGCCATGTTTTGTGTCTGGCCTTTTGCAACAAGTCTCTTTAATAATGGGCCAAATATATGTTCTTGTGTAGCAAGAAATCATAAAGAAACAAGTGAGCATGATTAATGAGTATTAGATGAAATCATATTTTTTAAATTTCTTCGTGAAGGACAGAAATTTTCTGTGACTAAGGCAAGACTTTATTGCAAAAATGTGTTTGCTTAATTATTCAACTAATTGTCTTATGTGTAGTTGGAAAAAAATAGAATGCATTTTAAAATACCCTCTTTTTGTAATGTCTAAATAGCTTTAACTCTTAATATGTCAATGTTATAACATGGTGTTGACATCGGTGTTACTCAAATGTGAACAAAACATGAATATCCTGAACTTGTGACATTATTTGAAAAAACAAAAACAAGAACAAAAACAAACAAACAAACGAACAAAAACAAAACAAAACTGAGCCTAGGTGTGCATTTTCACCTCTTAAGGTAGAAGGTGCATATTTTAATTTGGAGGGGAATGGAATGAAATGTAAGTGATATTTAATGATTTCTCATGGCAACAAGTCCAATATGCTTGTACCAAATATATTTGAGACACACTATATTGAGGATGTTGTTTGTAGTAGCATGGACAAGACTGATCTACCAGTATTCTCAGCCAGAATTGTGCAAAGTGATGTCATCATGATTTTTGTTATTCAAATTCATAATTTTCTTCTGTAGGGCAATTTGTCAATCAGTTGCAATGATTTTTGTTCTTCCAATATTCATTGTGTGTTCTCTTTTCTCTACAAGTGTAAAGCTGTTTTTAACTACACTACACACCATTTTCAGTGTGGTATGGTCTCACTTCAGTCCTGGATAAGTTTTTACATCTACTTTATATTCCACCTTGTGTTGATTAATTGAAAACTTGGAATTTGATTAGCCTGAAACCGTGCATAATTATAATACATCCCCCTCTTTAGTACCCCCCCCCCCCCCCCCCGTTTTGTTTATCCTTGTGACCTTATACTGTATACTCAAATGTCACCGGAAAAAGCACAGGGTGCAACCAACGGAATGCTTATCATGGCATGGTTTTTATATTGGAGGGTAATTTTTCCAGAGGTGGCAGCTGTATTCAACTCCTATCATAGTCTTGTTCACAAATTCATATGAAAAGAATGATTTTGTCAGTGTTTGATGAAATTACAGATTTACTGAATGTGTTGGTAAACACATGTGACCATACATACTAAACACCTGCTGGAAACCAAGTATGCTGAATGACAATTTACACAGATACGGATGTGTGGGACTGGCGTAATTATTTTTTTGTCCATGCAAGCCGATGATGAAATGTAATATAATACAGGATACGTTGGTGATTTGATTGTCCAAATGTTGCGTCTTTGAAATAATTTCCTTGACCAAATTTTCTTACTTGCATGTCACATAATATCTTGTGTAGATTGTGAAAAAAAAATGGATGCTTGCAATATTTTCTTGAACTTCACTCAGGCTTATTATTGTGTAAGTCATCTAGTTGTAGTTCTTTTTCTTTCTTTTTTAAAAGCCAAGTAAAATTATGTCTTTGCAGGAGCAAAAGAATATACGAAATCCAATGGATATTTGTAATTTTTGCATGTAGGCAACCTATGTTCCTTGAGACAAAGAATTGTACTTTGATTACCATACTCTCATTGAAAATAAAAAAATAAATCAAGTGACCAACAATTCCTGATATTTTGATACCGTTGACCATAAGTGAAGATTTTGAAATGGGAGGTAGCGATACAAACTTTCAGACAGTTTTCTGTGTGTCTGTTAAAGGAATGGATTCTCCTTTCAGATGGACGGGGGGGGGGGGGGGGGGGGAACTCCCCCCTGTGTTTTGTGTGCAGTTGAAATACAATTGTCAATGCAGTAGCCGAGCTAACAGTCTGAGTTTAATGAATTGATACAACTTGTCTAATTTCACCATCATTATAATGCTGTCAAGGTAGACATAAAAATTTTCTTTACAGTTGTCTTTACAGTCACATAACTTCAAAGGAAGCTCTATGTTTTTCATAAATTATTGTATTCTCAAAAAGACAGAAAAGAAAAAAAACAGCAAAAAGCGCAGTCACATTATTTTCATGTGCACATTTTTGTGCTCAGATGGATCGATATCTAGTGTCTTCAATGACATGTAACAATACGATATCCATGGTATGCCATGAACAGATGTGTGAGGAAATACTCAGTAGAGTACCGAAGTGATGATATCACAGTCTTGTCTTATAGCTTGGCGTGGAACCAGGTGTGTTCACAGATCGATATTCAGGCCATGTGAGGTTGTTTATAGAACCAGTTTCCATGGCGATAAGCCAAGACGTCACACTTTGGAGCTGTATATGTGTCTCTCAAGAAAATGTTAAAGTCAATCGACACTTCATAGCAGAAGCAAAGAAATAGTTGTCCCACTTGAATGATTGTGAACGTGTCATCAGCGACCTCCATAGCCTTAATAGTATGCAGGTTGTTTATGTACATTTACGTCTCAATGCATTGTTATGTGTGCATTTGCGTGAAAGGAGTCGACAGTTGACATTGTAGAGGTCGTTATAGCAAGGTGATCGCTTACGCAGAATAAATATCATGTGAAATAGAAAATTTTGCCATTCTTTTCATCTGAAAAATCATGTTAAATGTATGCCCGCTGGACTCAAGTAAAACAGAGGATGTTAACCGAAGTGTGTATGAATTTACATCTAGCAAATTGCATATCGGCTAATTTGAAATGAAGCACACATTATTCCATTCTAATCATTTTCGACTCCCAGCCGCATGACCGGTGTGCAGAAATTAATTTTTGATATGCAGGAATATTAGCACATAACCAGGTATTGAACCCCGTCGCATCAGATTTTATTCATTTCCCTCTTGCTCTTTTTTGTCGCAAACATGGTGAAAATAGAAACAGTTGATTTTATGAAGCTTCTTTCCTCAGGAATAGCATTGCTTTTTTTTTATTATGATGTAGAAAGGAAGAAATGTTGCGCAACATATGCCTCAACGAGTGATGTGACTTGAGTGAGAGGACTCGTCTGTAGCAGTTACCTTTCGTGTCGTCAACCCGTAAGACTGTGTAGTCGCTGTTCAGACGTTTTCAAAATCCATGAACATTATTATTATTTCATTATTATTATTATTATTAATATTAATAGTATTATTGTCATCACTATTATTACTATTATTATCATCGTCATCATTAATATTTTTGCTGTTGTTATTATTAACTTGAAGGGCTAATTTCTTTTCAAAATGTATGGTGGCGAGGACCAAGAAAGAAGGAAAAGGACCAAACACAAGACAGGAAAGAAAGAGATGTATATAGCTGTGATGTTTGGATGTGCATGATTGTGGGAGTGGAAGTGAGAGAGAGGGGGGAGAGAGAAATTTAGTTGTATGACAGTAGTAATGGTGGTGACTGAAAAAGATTGAAACGAACCGTTGTGAGCCTATCTCCTTCGGACTACATAAAGTTCGCAAATATCAACGACTAAAGTGTCCATATGCCCGAGAACTAGGTTGCTGCATATGACGCTGTATCATCTGGTGATGATGAATTTTCCTTTTAACTGATATGTATGTAGTATGTTATTGTAATTTCTTTTTTCTTGTCTTTTGTTGTTGTTGTTTTTGTGCTCGTTCTAGTTCTTTGTCACAATGCCAAATAATGTGCTATCGTGTAAGTTCCATCAAGTTGTGTACGGCGTATTTTTGACTGAATGATTTTTACTGCGGGAACACCAGTGTATTTCATCGCAGAATATTTGTTATGAGAATTATGTGATTACTCTATTACTGCAAGTGTAACTAGCATAAAATAAAGACCGATTATAAGTATCTATGTGTCCTGCTCGCTCGCACTGTCGTCTTCACTTTTTTTTTAAAATTATTTTTGTCATGATGAATGGTTTTCGTGTACTTCCTGCCCCTCCCCTAACATAGGTCATATAGGTACAGTCAAACATTTCCCACTGTTTCTAATAGCGTTTGATATACTAATACATGTCAGTGGTGTGTTTGTGTGTTTGCGAACACCAGCTTTTACGATGGGTGTGACAATGTGCTCGCTGGCATGGACTTATCGTTACAATTAAGTGATATATATATATATATATATATATATATATATATATATATATACCTGAAAATAAAAACAACCAAAGTTGATTCCAGAAAATATAGAAAAATAGAAATCATTTAAATTTCATGTTTCTAGCTTTTTTTATTGAGTGAAATGTTATTCATACAAATTTAAATGTAAAACATTCCTTTGATTGATTTTATATCTATCTATACATGACTTCGTAAAGGGTCTCCAAATGCGATAGCCTAATTTGGACTTGGGTCGTTTTTATATTCAGGATTTCATGTATATATATATATATATATATATATATATATATATATATATATATATACACAAATGATATACTCTAAACAAAGAATAAGTTCCCCCTAAAGCTAATCACTCTAATTTCTAGATACGGAAACTTTGACAAAATCTGAATACAGAGGCATGTAGCTGTTCTTAGCTTCCTTTCAAGTGATATTCAGCACATATCAAACGGTCATGCTTCAGTGAGCATTTCTCTAAAGACAAAATGGTCACTTTTTGAAGTTCACAACTCAATTTCGTAACTTTTATTAATGATGTCAGAATAAATTCCACATTTCCAGCAGAAGAAGGCAGGCAACATACAACTTATGTGCTTCCTATCATGTCATATGATTTGTTGGCAAAATTTCACGGTTGTGTGCCCACGTGGTAGAAATTGCAAACACTGCAGTTTTGTCATTTTTCCGTGCTAAATTTAATTCAAGACATCGAATTTATGTTTTAGAAAGCTCATTATACGATGTTAACACTTGTGTCAATTCACGGTTGAACGAGGACATGGAACAAACCAAAAAATACATTAAATTTGTGTCGTATGTGTAACTTGAATTCCGTGCACTGAAAAAAACAAGTGAATAACATTTTTATCACCATGTAAGTGTATCAGTATTCCTGTGGCATTTCTTTCAAAATTTTATATATCAATGAGCACGTGGGTCTGAAAAACCCCTTTTATGATACGGGATTATAATTCAGTAGCTACCTTGGCTTAAGTGTTGAAATACATTCTTTTATTCACAGGAATTTGACGGAATCCTGGGCGGATTTCTTGTTTGTGTTTTGAAGCCAGGATCGTGTAGGTGTATGTGCGTGTGTGTGTTTGGGGGGGGGGGGGGGGGGGAGCCATTGGGGTTGTGCCCCCCACCCACCCCTTATAACTGCAGATAGCTGTCGGGTGTATTTTGCTGACTCATCGAAATTAAGAGTCGGTCGTTATCGACTTAGTATTTGGTTACAATATGTGCTAACATGAATCATATTTTGAAATAGGCATCCTCTATAAACCGATACTGTATTACGTATACAAGTATATTATGTAATTTTCTCAATCATCACGATGTCGATCGTTGCAACAACTAACCGATTTGTAGATATCATCCAGGAATGTCCGTATCGAAGTTGTTAGAAACCTCATCACATAACGCACCATTCTCCACACTCTTGTCATTTGCCGTCTTTAAAATTCGTCAGGGTTGCGGTGTTCATTTATGCATAGCTAAAGATAGTAACTACATGGCAAATCTATGACTCGACAGATTAATGAAGACACTTTGAGATGCTTTGAGATTTCCATTGTGATGTATTTATTTTGCAGAAGATTTCTTGGGTGACATAAAAATACACAGTAATAGAAGGAAAAGAAGCCATGCAAATCATCTTTCGCTACATGTGCCTGAAAATTGCTACAATCATAACAGAATTTTGGGCTACACTGAAAAAAGCCAACATAATTATTATTTTTATTATTTTTTTTTTATTCGTACTAATGCAGTAACAACCAACGCTTGACCTATCACCGATTTTTTTCTTTAAATCATTTTTTTTTCCTTTTCATTTTTTCCCTCCTGTCTGCTTTTAGAGTGTGCAGCGATAGAACTACGATGTCGAACTTCTCGCTATTCTGCTGTTTCAACGAGTGGAGCAAACTACTAAATAAAGCTGCCGGGGAAATTGCAATACCGAGTATCAAGTATAGCTTGATATCGACATGTGCTGCCTTAACCCTAACGAGAACTCATTTGCGAAGTGGCTGAATGATTACTCGGCAAAGAATAATTATGCGTGAAGCCCAAGTCAATTATTATAAAGGTACCATAATTATTTGAAATCCTGGAAAATCGGCCTAAAGTGAGCAATATACTGTATGAACAAACATGGGTAACTTTGGATGACATTGTTCGTCCTGTCACCGCACTACCACCTCACATAAAACATCCTCTAAGGGAGAGTCATATCTGCCCATTTCTGCAAGAGGTCATGCCCCATCTCTCCTTGCAGATTGAACTCCCGGCTTCGACCTCTGCTCTTACTTTTGCTCCCGTGACTATGCTTTCCTTTGCTTTTGCTCCCGTGACTATGCTTTCCTTTGCTCTTGCTGCCGTGACTATGTTTCCCTTTGCTTTTGCTGCCCTTGCTTTTGCTGCCCTTGCTTTTGCTGCCCTTGCTGTGTTTACCACTACGGCTGCCAGAGCTACTGCTGCCGCTACTGCTGCCGCTACTGCTGTCACTCCAGTGCCACCAGGGTGGCCGTGGGGCGGGGCCTGGTTTGGGAGAGGGAGGAGGGGCAGGGGGTTTTGGGCTTGGTGGTCTGACCGGGGGTTGTGGTTTGGGCCTTGGAGGGGGTCGTGGTTTAGGGGCAGGCTTGGTGGTCTGACCGGGGGTTGTGGTTTGGGCCTTGGAGGGGGTCGTGGTTTTGGTCTTGGAGGGGGACGCGGTTTACCCCCTCCGCCGCCTCCACCACCACCACCACCGCCTCCACCCCACCACCACCACCGCCTCCACACACCACCACCACCACCACCGCCTCCACCTCCACCACCACCACCTCCACCTCCGTTTCCTGGTCTAGGTTTTGGCATGGGTTTTGGCTTAGGTTTGTTTCCCCCTCCTCCGCCTCCACCACCTCCACCTCCACCTCCGCCCCATCCTCCCCCTCCGCCCATCCTCCTCCTCCACCACCTCCTCCTCCACCACCACCTCCACCACACCACCTCCGCCTCCTCCGTTGCCTGGTCTAGCTTTGGCCTGGTTTTGGCTTGGGTTTATACCTCATCCTCCTCCTCCTCTCCCCCACCTCCACCCCCGCCCCATCCTCCTCTCCACCCCATCCTCCTCCACCTCCTCCCCCTCCTTCCTCCTCCTCCCCCTCCAGGCTGTGGACGCGGTTTGTACCCTCCACCTCCTCCTCCACCACCACCTCCCCCCTCCGCCACCGCCTCCTCCTCCGCCACCTCCACCCCCTCCTCTATTATTTCCATTGCAAGGACCCCGTCCACCACCGGCCACCTCCACCACCGCCGCCTCCTCCACCACCACCGCCTCGCCTCCTCCAGACCCTTTTCCTCTGCTTCCAGTGCGTCGACCACAATTGCCGCTTTTGCATCCTCGGGAAAAGAGTTCCAGTTCTCGCACTATTGCATCCATAGATTCGACTTCCGCTTCTTTCATCTCAAGACCCTTGAAGGGAGAAAAGAAGCGTAGACCAATTCCATTTAATGATATCGTACAAGTTGTATAGTACAAACACTCAACAAACACTATTATAAAGATCACAGGGATGGTACAGTTTTTGGTAGAGATGCTACTTAAACGCGGGACCTACCTATCATTAGGACCACTTCCTTTGTTTTAATATCTCAGCTACTTCAAAACCAGTCTTCATCAATATATCACTGCTAGGGATCTCTTGTCAAATCTGCTTTTGATGCACATGCAAAAGCATCGCATTATTTGCCTATTTTAGCTGAGATCATTAGGTAACAACCATGATCACTGTCATAAGATTATGGCAAGGAATACAAAGAACAAACGCAAAATAAAGACGTTTCTATCGGTATACATTTCGACACTTTCTATACAAGAAACCGTGAAATATGGTAGGTGGGAGGTAGACTCTTTTGTGTATTTTTGTCTTTCATAGAAATTTTGCTCAATAACTGTTGTACAACATTCAAGCACAAAATAAAGGCATAAACACAAATAAAGAAGTCTCAGATTGGCTCCGATACACTACTTATCACCATGGACTATGGTGAAGCTGGACCAAAATAGTCCCCATCCCACCCCCACCCCCCCCCAAAAAAAGTTTAATAATACATTGACATTAATTCTTGACAGCATAAGATAACTTCATAGTGAGTAATTGGGTTTCCGAAGGAAAAAAAAAATGACAACAACAACAAACAAACAAAAAACGTACTCTAAGATTTGTTTCGATGCAAATGCACTAAGGCATGTAAGGCATGAATATTCGGGTCTAGCACGATACATTTTAGTTACACTTTACGATATTCCGTGGTATTTAACTACTGAGTTGAGATTCTGAATGGAAAAGAGAATCACTACTTGAGTTATAAATTCCAGTAACAAAGTTACTGAACTCATGAATTTAGGTTTAAAATCACATTTCACGGGAAAAAATACATTCAAATAATAACATGCACTGTCACAACAAAAACATCAACAAATATAACAAGTAACTTGCATCATGCTCTAACTCTCACACATACCAATCTCGGGTTGTATTGAATATTACAGTTCCGACCTGCTTTCTAAGCAAAATTTCTGATTTGTGTTCCTTTTACATTTCTTATTCAAAAGTTTCATGAGGCCAGATTGTTTCTAATTAAACCCCCTCCCCGCCCCCCACCCCCCCCCCCCCCAAAAAAAAATCATACACCATCAGGTTACAACATTATTTCTACTGAAATGCATACGATTTCACAAGCAATCTAATGGCCTTTTCCAAAGTGACGTATCAGCTGAGTCCTGTATTGGTCTCGGATGCTAGAAAAAAAAAAAATAAGTTAAGGGAAAGAAAGCAAACAGGAAATTATAATTCAAAATTACCTGTCCCACATCATCGGCATCGACCTGGAGTCCCTCTCCGGCATCGTATTCGAGGTCATAATTATCCCCTACGTCATCATTTAGCTCACGTTCTTCCTCCATGGACTCATACGAGGCTCGAAATCTGTCGTAGCCGATACCGTGATGGTAGTCGATCTCCTGGTCATCATAGCCGTCTCTGTCTTCCTGGTAATCTCTTTCCTCTTCCTCGACCACGAACGTATCGTCATACATCTGCCGGAAGTTGCCATCGTCAT
This sequence comes from Diadema antillarum, assembly GCF_040938485.1. Lineage (NCBI taxonomy): Eukaryota > Metazoa > Echinodermata > Echinoidea > Diadematoida > Diadematidae > Diadema > Diadema antillarum. The sequence continues at coordinate 773,957 of NW_027272094.1, read as the reverse complement.
CGTCTCTTTCTTCAAGAGTATCGTCGTCGTAACCGTATTCATCATCTCTGGCATCATACTCTTCATCAGCCCTTGAGTCGACAACGCCGTCACCTCCATCCTGGCCGTAAGCGTAGATGTCGTTGTCCACTGCTGCCTCTTCTGGTACTGCCTCGAGTTCCTCGGCGCCATACGCCGGATACTCGTCGGGTAGCTCTACAACTTCGTTAGCGCGAACAGCTGCCCGAGAAGAGAACCCCACCAGAACGATGAGGGCGAGCAGAGGCGCGAAGACGCGCCGAGACCCCCTCTGGCCTGCCATGGCAGCGGAATGAGCGACCCTGGTGCAAGCCCCACCTATATCTGAAGTAGATGTTCACTTGGACCCCCTTTTAAAGGACCCTTACCTGGGAAGAAGGGGCTAATTTGTACGTACCACTTGAACCCGTTTACGAGTGCAATCGGTCAAAATCCGTCATTTGTCCCATTCTTGAGGAATATCAAATTTACGTAGTATCAGAGTGTTAGGTCTGTCAATACTACACATTTGTCTGAAAATGTCACTACATAAGTGCAAACTAGGTGCAGTCTAAGAAGAGTATATAGACCATTGCAGAATGATCAATCATTCGCTAACTGCAACATGGCTTCACGACATGGTTACTTAAACTAAATAACCCATTTGAATCTATTCGGTCGAAATAAAATTATGACAGAGAATTCCAATCGATCAAAAACAGGACTGAAAATATAAGCATCAATAGAAGAGCAAGACATCAAAATAGTTACAGTAGTCACTCAGTATTGCATCGCACCGGTAATCTCCTTGCCAACTCCTTCAGAAAGTATACAGTCATTTCTCATCTCGTCGACGAAATGTTCATTTCGTTACGAAATGATCATTTCGTCGACGAAATGCCTGATTTCGTAATGAAATGGGCTAGGCGACACTTAGCGAACCATACAAAACTACTGTTTTTGTCCATGGTTTAAACCATGGTTTCAATAAATTTGTACCACCTTCGTGAATTCGGCCCAAAGTGGACGATAATAGATTTAGTCTTGTCGAAAAATTCTCTCTTTCACAAGAAAATTAACATAATTATAGAAAAAAAAAATAGATTCCGTTCATTCCTCAGGAACTGCTTTCGAGTTATTTCTCATTCTGCATAATGTAATCTTAGCCACTTGTCAAATTTCTTGTTACCCGAGAGCAAACACGGTTGCTCAGATGTCTGTAACCGCGCTCTTTGAACTATCAATCTGACCGTTGGCACTACACTCTGTCTTTCAGGAAGAAAGCATTAACCCGCTGAGGACGAGCAGATTTTTCTATAACACGCACTTCCCATAGACCGTGTAGACACCTGCCCAAGAATGCTCGGGATCGGTCTTCAATGGGTTAAGCTAGTATTCAGAGCAAGGAAGTCTGTGGAACCAGCCCTTCGTATACTAGTAATCTCTTGTGAATTGACATTTGCAAAGTATACATAGCATGTTCAGCCCCCCCCCCCCCCCCCACCGCCCCCGAAGATATGTTGTTGTACAAGCAGTTTAAACACTCTCAACTTGTGTCATAGCACGAAGTATTTTCATCGAATGTGGGCGGGCACAAATAACAAATATTCCATAAACAAGACGATTGATGATAAATCGTTTTCCGTATACATGAATATGTTTGAAGAAATTTAGGTAAACATGGCCCACTGCACTATCAAATTGGGTAGTAAGAGAGAGAGAGAGAGAGAGATGAGAATACTGAACACGTGCATTATTTTTTTTAAAGAATGAGGGCTCATTCTCTTTGCGATTGCTCTCGACTATTGATGGATAAATGTCAAGTGGTACATTATTGACTTCGCGGGTCGGTAAAATCCCATTACAGGTCATATTGACTATGCGATCAAGCAAAAAAAAAAGTCTTACAATTGTACGGCCTGTAATATCCCCATGAACTTTATTGACTGCTATATTCCTCTAAAATTACGAAAGAATGAAACCAGACGTTTTGTCTCGTGAGATTTTTTAAAAATGGGTTTTTACATCTTATAGTATAAAACATGTTTGCTTCTATTCGAATACATGTATTCAACACTGTATCTATAAGTATTTTACACCTTGGCGTCTTCTTGCACCATGCAATACACACTCCTTTCTCTCTTCATCACCATCTTCAACAGCTTAGGAGAGGATCTAAGCCTCGTTTTAGTGATATCAGGTTTTTGTTATTATGTCTGTAATGATTACATAATAACCAAAGAAAGTTCTTGCAAATTTAATCAAACACATTGGGGGCATTTTTATGTTTAACTTCAGATGGGGACTTTTTTTACTGCCATATATTAAGTGCTCCTTCCATTGTGATTAAAGTAGTCTTTATAGCATAGCTTCCAATTTTCTTCTTGTGTCATACACCATTAGTGGTCAATTGCGAAGCTATATTATGACGTCATTTGATCGTGTTCCCTGGATAGAATTTTGACTCAGATTTGATTAAGAGACAGAGACACATGAGAGATATAGCGTATAGTGAAAAATGTGTTATTCGACACACACAACAAATGTTTATTTATATACATTCACGTTTTGATAGTAATACATACATATATATAAATGTATTTGAATATATTTATAACATTTACATGACGGAAAGTAGAGATATAAAACTCTTCAGTGTCGATATACATTATGAAGTTACATGGAGAAGATTTATAAGAGATAGAAAGATAGATATGCATTCGTATTATGAATTTTATATCTAAACATTGGACATTTGATAATAATTGACAGTGAGGGTGCTGTGGAAATACTTTAGAAATGGGAGTCGCATCGACTTTTCACATCATAGTCCTTCGATGTTTGAAACTTTACATCGGCTGATTAACATTTCCAGACACGAAAGGATTTGATCAATATTTTGCCAAATTGTGAAGAAAAATATCTTCGAGTACTGCTTGCCGTGGCAAAATGACCAATTCTTTAGCATGATCATGGACCGTAAATAGACCACAGTTTGGTTAGAGTGAATTTGAAAAGTGAATTTTGAAAAGTGAATAGAATATGCATAATATAAATTCTTGAATTGGGATTTAAGTCAGTTCAATAACAACACTTCGGATTTCTATATTCCTCATTTTTATCCTCAATGGTTATTAAGCTAGCGATACTGTGAGGATACGATATTTCAATAACTTTTCAAATCTAGTTGTTGTCTAAGATACTTGGCGATTCCGTCGATCATCTATACAGGCTTTATATACACGTCATAAGCTGGATATAAGCGGGATATATGCGGGATGAGTGCACAAGCAGTGACTGTAACATTACGGTACCGAGACATAACAGGATTTAGGACATCATACACATCTCAAATAATACACTTGAATGATTCATATTTCAGTGAAATCAGTCGGGTGATAACAGCAAACAAAACTTATTTGACGGATACACACAGAAATGACACACTGTATAGATTTCAAGAAGACGCATACAAAGATGACATGCTGTACCATAATTATGTCCCCCCCCAAAAAAAAAAAAAAAAAATACAATCGGACTTTTTACAACGATAACTTTAAAAATAGTAAATCAACCCAAATGAAATTTCAACGTTTTCAAGGTAGGAAACTACAACTCATTACCTACATCTTATACAGAACACCCCATTCAATTTGCTTCAGTGGTCAAAGAGAAATAAGAATCTATGTAGAGCATGTCAGGAATCCCTTCACCTCCAAACTTTGTCAGTTGTCGTTTGATCAATTGTCTGTGTTTACAATTCCAAGAGCATCCAAGTATTGAACTTGGAAGAAACACACCCATGGCATAGCTTGCTTTAGAACGATCCACATTTCTCCGTGACCACCTAACCAAACTGAATGTGGTTTTCTGCAAAATGTAGGTGAGAAGTTACAGTTTCATTACCTGAAATAACATTTAGATTGTCTAATCATTTGAAAGTTATCAATGCGGAAATACGATTGTATTTTTGGGGATATACTGAACAACTATTTCGAGTTTAGCAGAGAATTTCTGATACATGTATACAAAATATCTGTTTAGCAATTGCGCGTCAGAATACATACGCCATTCTTCATTGGTATGATAATACTGCAGTAAGTTGCAAAATACTTTAGTGAAAGTTCTGTGTATTTTTGTCGTACATGTAGTAATCACGGTTCGATATTGATGGTAGCCCATGGGGCCACTGTAAAATTAATGTCGGGCCACTAAAAAAAAAAAACATGTCTTTTAGTTGCCTGGTCGGGCAGCTGAGAGCCACACTCTTTTTTAGGGCCACCAACACTTCAGGTTAAGAATTGTGTTGGCCCAAATGGACTAGCAGAGCAAAAAGATAAATGTATACAGTTATGTATCTGCCTATATATCTGTTTTTGTCTTATGGGTGAGAATATAAGGGTGATAAAGATACATTTCATGACACATATAAAGTGCATCTCTGTTCATCATGTTCATTATCCACAGTGCAGCAGACATGATTCGATTGTGATCCGATTGGTTGCTACGGCTTGGAAAGCGATACCGACTTAATATGAAATGAAGCAAGCTTCCCAACAGTCGAGATCCATTTAGGTGTGCATATGGACAGCTATTACTCCAGGGCGAGTTGCATCAAAGTCGGATGGTATGGCGTTGGGTGCATTTGCACTTTATTTTATCAAATAAATTAAATGAATCACAGTCACGATGCGACGAGAGTCGTGAGCCAATCGAGCCCGTCATCACCTTCGCCACCATGCACGATCAGTTTGGTTTGCGGCCAAATCTCAGGACAAGATAGGAAAGGGTGTAGACCACGACAATAAACCCTCCTAACGCGGCATAGTACCCCCAAATAGGTAGTGACACGATGGTCAGACTGTCGACCAAAGCGGCACTGCTCATGAAGCTCTGCCGAAACTCCGGCGACATCGTTGAGTTGGTCAGCGCACTGACATTAGCCGCTCCATCACTGCTGTTCGTGAAAGCAGACGTGACCATGCATTCCGCAAAGTCGGATACACCTGTCGTACTACATCTGCGTAAAATGAATGAAGAATACATGAATGAAATAATTAACACAATAAATTAAATATTAATGAATGAATAAGTAAAGAACGAAAGAATGAAATAATAAAAGAAATGAGACGAGTGATTGACTAGTATACATGAATACTAAACTTTTATTAACAGAACGACAATCATATTGTTGCCTATATAGCTAGTTTCATTTTTTGCCATGTTGCTTTCCTTGAGAAAAAAATGGCGTTTTTCTGTTTCCTTGTTGTGATGTTACTGGCACTGCTTGGAGCAGACTTGAGAGAAATGAAAAGAAAGGAACGATGCAAAATACAAACGTCAGAGATAAAGAGAGCAGGAGAGGGAGATGGAGGGAGAGAGATAAGGTAAAGATATAATAATATAGATAAAATATAAACAGGTTTCAACATTATTTTCACGTTTCTAGCAAAATGAAAGAGCGCTTAAGTTACCTCTGTCACAGAGCAGAGGGAACACTATTATCCTTGATAATATGGGTCGGTAACTTTGGTCAAGAAAATGTGTGTTTTTCATTGAAGAATTTGAATTTTGTTGATTTCTCTTTATATTTTCTTGATATCGTTGTACATACTGACGTCACAAAGTGTAGTAGTCTTTTCATTCAGCGACAGCTGCACAGAAACTTAAAGAATTTATAACTCTAAAAATAATGGATTGCCGATTTTCCTCAAACTTTTACTCATGTGCTCTACCAATACCTTCGCTTTCACTCAATCAAAATTTATGTCTGGGCTCTGGTTTCCTTTAATCTGAAATTTGGAGGCAAAAGTGAAACGTTCTGGCCCGAAATGAAATTTAAAAAAACATAACAAATCATTTTTTACTTTAAGCGCCCAATCAGGCCACCTATTTTTTTTTTCTAGGTAGCCCAACATTAATTTCGAGTGGCCCCGGACCATCGAGCCACTGCTCATTCTAATACAGTATCTTGCCCTAACTGCTTTATTTGATTGTGCATGGACGGCGGACCGAAGGGGGGGGGGGGGGGGCGGGACCGAAGGGGGGGGGGGGGGGGGGCGTGGGGACTCGGGCCCCCACACTTTTTGTGCACCATACAAAGGAATACATATTGGTGTCATCACTCTGTCCCACACCCCCACTTTCCACCATTTTTTTTTTTTACCAGGAAGTACGTAAGTGGCACTAGAAAGAAATAGATAAGAGATCTTGATGTGTGATCGCGGTAAGGTTATGTTTTTCCGCTGAAGATTTTTTTTTTTTGCTTGTTTGCTTGGCAGCTGAAGAAACCAGGAAGAGAAAGGAGGAAGATGAGCTGAAGACTTAGTTTTATTCATTTTTTATTTATTTTTTATTTTTTGCTTGTAGTGGGTCCCTCCGTTTTTTTCACACAGTGCATAATTGTATTGAAAACTATTTCACTTTCGTTGTCTTAGCAACTATTGCAATGTATCGATACTGTTAGGTTTTTTTGTGCTATTATTGTTGTTTTCTCTGTACAATTGTATGCATTGATTTTGTCACTTAAGAAAGTGAGATTTATGTTTGTGTTATGTATTGTGGAAAAAACGAATAAATATGAACTTGAACTTGAACTTGAACCGAAAAAAGAAGGAAGTGGAAGCTTGTTAGCTCATCAAACCCGGAAGTGCCCCCCCCCCCCACTTTTGAAAACGCTCCGCCAGCCCTGATGTGTACCTTATGGGTTGAGGCACGACAACGAAGACGGCTGACAGAAAGGCGCCGTAAACATAGGACGTGAAACTGGTGTAGGGCAGCCACCGAAGGGTGCTAGGCAGCATCTCCACGTAAAACCCGCCGAGGAGCATCGCGGTGAGCATGGCGAGGCTGGACACCACAAGGGCTTGGTGGGTGGATGAGGCGGATGCGCTGATCAGCAGACCTATTCCCTGGAGTGGACGAGATTCATTCTCGACCGTAATCACCAACATCATCAATGATAACGATCATTGATCAACGTCATCATCATCATAATCAGTGATAATACTGACGTCAACATAATCATCAACAATATCATCATCATCGTAATCATCATCATCATCATCAACACCACCATCATCAATCAATCATCTTGAATTGTTCGAAGTGCAAGAGCTGTACAATTGGTTGCATAAGAAATATCAATGCATCCTTATGTTCTACAAAAATCATTATATGAAGCCCTTAACTGCAAAATGGGTTGAACACCACATTTTAAATATGCTCATTGGAGAGTGCAAAAACCCTTGCAGCAATGCCTCATCTGTTACACAAGACAGAATACTTGAACTTCTGGACGATTAAAAACATCCCATACTTATTTATCATTTTCGTTTTTATGACAGCTTTAATTACAGAAATCTAAAATTAACACGAACGGAGTTACCTCGTTTTGCGATTAAAATCTTCATATCTCTTATACAGGTGCGAGAACTTTAAAGGTAAAATCTTTGACAAATAAAAGTTAACGAAAATATAAAAGAAAGAGTAAAGTGAATCTTTCAAGCGCAAAAGTGAAAGTTTGATCAAAACTGGATGAACTTTATTAAAGGAAGTTATGAAATGGTGGATTCTTTTTTTAATCAAACACAATTACGCCCCTGTCTCAAATGTTGATATATCTGACTACCCATTATTTTGAAGTTATTCAATCAGGTATGATATTATGTTTTAAACTTTTATATCCGAAAACCTGAATCTTCGTCATTTTTTTAACATGATCAGTGGAAACTTGTAATATGATGAGATCATCAGCTCACTCATTTACATATTGATATATCAACTGCTTTAGAACGGTTATACTAAAATTAGCAAATCTTTGACATTTTTTCATAACTCCCTTACTTTTCATCCGATTTTGATCAAATTCTCACTGTTGTGTTTTTACTCTTTCTTATCGGACTAACTTAAAGAGTAAATCTGGCCTGGATTTCCCCTTGAAGAGGCTTTTTAATTAACTTTAATAATGCTGACCTGACCGACTTGCACAGCGATCACCACGGTAGCTAAGAAACAGAGGTACGCCACCACCGACATGTGGAGTCCAACCAGCCAAAATGCCAGGGTGACCGAAACAGCAGGCATGATCACTTTGAGCGGGAAACCGCTGATGATCTTCGAAAGGAAATAGGCGGACAGCCGGTACGCTCCCGACGAACGCTCCTTGAATATGATATGACGCTCGCTCGGAACTGTGGGCAAAATGTCGCAGGAAAAAAAAAAATCTCATCTCAGTTATTGCGATTGTGATATGTAACGGAAATCGCAAGGAAATGTCTTAATTTCCTTGAAGTTAGATCAGGCACGCTTGATAATCATAATTGAAGACCTGAATATAAGAACGACCCAAGTCCAATATTTTGGCCAAATTCAGTTTGACACGGGAAATTGTAGCTTATGCATGGACTCATCTTGTGTATAAATGATAAATCCTAATTACCTCCGGAAGTGCCTGAAATGACTGAGTTAAATCTTATATTAATGGTCTTCCATGGACTTGGGTCGTTCTTATATTCATATACTCAATTGTTTATTTCTTGGTGGGAAGGAAATCGGATTCAATATTCGCCAATAGATGTGGTGATATTCTATCCACACCTATCCTTTCTCCTGATAATTCGTTGAGATGTCACGAGATCCAAGATTTTTTGAACAGATCTCAGTTTTTCATAAACTCCGCTTAATCATTATTATCAGATACTCTGAAAGAGCAGCAGAAGGATAATACTTTTCATATTTATTTCGATTCGTTCCATCACCTACTATCATTTTACGCACTTCATTATCATAACAGTATTTTGCTATGATTGTTGGACGTCACAATTATCATTAGCACCATCATGGGCCTCTACGAGTACATGTAAGTACACGAATGGTACGATGCCATACAGGGCTATTACACATCGTATCAAGAACAGATACGAACAGAATTTGACAGTCAGCTCGACCTTGGTAGTTGAATGCACAGACAAAGAAAAATGTATACATCCGGTGGGAAGTGTCTGACAACAACAACAACAACAATGACAAAGTGATTATTATAAATCTATAATGAAAGATGATTCATAGCTCTATTCTGACTTGTGCTGTCAATAACAACACAACGACGGAACTACAGCTAACATAGGTGCCTCGCTCCCCTGTTTAATATATGACTTTAATAGATGTCACAAGTGGGGGACAAACCATGTAAAATAATCAACCTGCTAAACTTTTATCCCCTAGTTTGTGTCCTCACATTATCGTCTAAATGTGTCTAAGAGAAACAAACACGACCTTGACCGTAGACGTGACTGTATTAAAAAGGATGTGGGTCCCCAGTACACGACAGTAAAGTCTCATTGGCATTGATGTAAGGTGAAAGTGACAGGCTTTTTAAATTTCACGTTTTCAGTGAACGGCAATATCAAAAGGAACTGAAATATCGATGTTCGAAGGACTGTCAGATTTTTTGTCCACTTTGAATTGTTTCCTTTGCTTCATTTTTCCATCTGAGAAGATGGCTGGATAGCCCGTATTCAACTGCACTAGCTGGTCTTCCACGGGGTCCAATTGGGTGCGAGGGGGGGGGGGGGTGTCATTGAAAGGCCACGCTCACTTTCGAGTTCGTTGATCATAAAAGATCAATTTGAAGTTTTAATCTTCGATGACTGGGTTGTAGCTTAGGACCGTGTAAATGAACTCGAAAATTGCCAATTTAGTCGAAGATTAAACAGCAAGATTTCTTCTTGTTTACGACAGACTGATTAAAGTGTCCATACACGACCTCAAAACTGCAAGTGGTCATGTAGTTTTGAATCCTCGACTAATCTCAAGGATGGAAACTTTCGAGGGGGTTCATATGAGGTTATACAACAAGCTAATTATCCAAAGTTTAAAACTTCAAATCAATCATTAAAGTTATAGCAACGTCGCTTGAACCCAAGTAGTGAGTGCTCCAGGATCTAGAGGGTGTTTCCACACACAGACATTTCTTTTTTGGTGGCTTTGGAGGCTGCTGAGTGATCTTGTCATTTTTTTTTTCAAAGATTGCCCTAATGGTCTCCATCCTGTGGATGGGGGCATTAAAGGGTACAGAAAGTGCGAAGTACCCGTGAGTTTGTTGATGCGGTGACTATTTTCAACCCTCAGGTATCGTGTCACAATGTTGACTGACAAAAATAAAAGAAATCGGAAATCTATTTCAGAGTTATACCGGATTGTTTCCCTCTAATGGAGAGACGTAAAGAGAATAGGAAATTTACTGAATCTTTTCTCTCGGTAGAAAAAGGAAAAGATTAACAATTTAGTAAACTATCAAATCTGAATATTAAACAAAAATATGAATTGAAATGAAGTTTGAGATGACTATTGCTCGTGACTTTATATCTATGAAGAATTTCTGTAATTGGAACTGACTCTGCATGTTGTTCATGAAAAGAACTAAAATCATAAAATTGCATAGCGAAATATATGTGCGTTTAACCGCCAAATAACCCCTTTGAAAGCGCCTCTTCCTACATAACAAAAATATCAATTGACAAATCATTTCTACACATAGTCCGCATATCTCTAAATCAATGACAAATTAATTTTTCACTGTTTTTCTATATGATGACACACGAAGAACAAAATGTTCACATGATGCTTTTATAACCTAGGTCACATGACCAAGACGTCATTAAATCATTCCTTTTCAGTGATCATTCAAATAGATTTGATACAACATGGAGATTTAAATCGTTTCCTACCAGACCATCTATTGTTCGATCTGCCCCCTTTGACTTTCTCATTTTCTCATCACAACTCTCTGAATATTACTGAGATGTGATTTTCATCTTCTCCTAAACTTTAACTAAAAACTCTCGCTTTTGCTACAAGAAGAAGAAAAATCGAAAAAAAAAAGATCAACATCCGAAGGCATCCAGTACGCTTGGAATACACTCGAGCAACGTCTGCAGAGGAAGGAAGTATACTTACACCAGCTTAGCACGCTATAGATGGATTCGAAACCCCAGTAGGCGCTCAGGAAGAAAACCTGGTGGAGGGAGGAAGGACGATAGAGGAAGGGGTCAGTCACAAAGTTTGACATGGAAAAATTTTCTTTTCATAGCTCATGCAGGTAATATATTATCATTATGACCCTTTGGTGGGCGTTAAATCCTTTAGAAATTGAAATCACTGAACTCATAAGACTTTAATATGGGAAGGGGGCATGTGGGAAGCAGGGAGTACGGAGTGGAGGGAGACCCCACCCCGATAGGATGACTGAACGAACGAACTACGGGTTAGTAACCCTTTAAGCACCGAGTGTGCGCGAGGCTTGCGGTTGTTAGATAGCCTAAGCCTTCGTTCTTCTTGGCAAAACGCAAGCATGATCTCATCTCTGAAAGTGCATGATATTCCACTCGAAGCACATAAACACGAAAGAGGTTAGCTTTGATGAATAGATAAAAATCAGGCGAACGAAGTGGCAGTTGTTTCAGCAAAACCGATCATCTGATTAGAAAATTGTGGATTTATACACATTTACATGTGTTCATGATGATATGATATTGGTCGCAAAGACATCACTTTGCAAGTTAGTTAGAGGATGATGTTATGGCCTCAGATGTCCCTCCCTGACCTGATCTTCATTAAAGGTGGCTCGTTTGTAATGGAGTCACATAAAGAGAAACCTTCTATCTTGCCCGTAAAACTATTGTTGTGATGACATTCATGCTTATGAGTTAATTGACAAATCTATACAAAGAAAACATGATTTCAGGTGTGTGTGTGTGTGTGTGTGTGTGTGTGTGTGTGTGTGTGTGTGTGAGTATTTTTTGATAAAGTATAAACCGACAGGACTGGTGTGAGGGGAGGGCATCATTAATCGTAATGAGCGGACGCCCATGTCTGATGAAAATGTCTGATACCCTTGAATTCCTTGACATTCTAACACCATGTTGATCTGAAATTCGCCAAGTACTTCTATTCTTCAATCTCTCTGACTTTTCACTCTCGCTATCGAATTCGACCTGAAACATATATACAACGACATTTCACATTAAGAATCAAGAATCCTCGCTGAAGAGAAGGCGGACGGAAACGAAAGTGTAAAATGCGAGGGAGCGTGCTACGTCTTATTCAATTAACGCCCCCACTGGATATCCACAACTGCACCTGGAAAGGAAGAGTTTAGCTAGCGAGGCTTGTCGTGACAGCCTTTAGTAGTTGTTCTTTATCCTCCTCACCTCTCACCTCACGTCTCGAGCTTTCAGAGGAATCAAAGGAGAGAGGAGAGGGGGATCCGACGAAGGGGGAAAATTAAAGAATTTACACGTACATCAAACTTTGAGAGCGAAGACAAACAATTTCGGAAACACTCTCTTCATATTTCGGCTCAATCAGTCGCACCCGAAGGAGAACCATCCATAGCGTACTGCTGTTTATATAGTTCCCACTGACAGCCCGTTTTTTTTTTAATTTATTTATTTTTATTGAAAAGAAATCCGTTCGTGAAGACAATTCTTCGAAACACTCTTGTTTAAAATTGCACTTGTCTATTGCACTATAATTATGTCTATCAGTATGTATTCAAAGGATATAAACTTCAGACGATAGCGATAGTAATATTCGGTATCGTTGGGATCGCAATCGGGGCTCTGAATTGTCGTTTGAAGTTCTTGCATCAAAAGGCCGAGCTAGGTCTCTGTTTGGGGGAAAAAATCCACTTGCTTCTGTACTCTTCTTGCTTGCAAAGAGCGTCCCTCTTCAGGTCTATAATAAAACTTTTCCTGATTGGCTAAATAGATTGGACGTTGAATACTAATAGAAAAACAACATCAAATGGAAAAAACTCATATGATCTACACGGAAGGACTAAAACGATGGGAAAAAGACTTAGATCGGTGGCACCTCTTCCTTTCATACTAATGTGATTTGACTTGTTTGTGAGGGATATCCACGCCTGTGGCACTTGTCGTTTTGACCTAAAGTAGAGACCGACCCTTCGAAGATCCCAAATAGTTTTAGAAGCGATAACCCGGTCTTTACCATGCCAGATATGTTGCGGATGTTCTCTTCGGTGTGAGGGATCTGGAACCACAAAGAGCCGACCACAAACGCGACGAAGGTGTGCTTGAAGACGTCAAGCGGTGACAGGACGATTGATCTGTTCTGCCGGAAGTTCCTCCGCGTCAGCGTCCAGAGCTGGCTCCAGAAACCCGTTACCCACTTGTTGTCCCGCGGACCGTGCGAACTGCTGTCGACACTGCTCTTTCGCGAGACCCTGTGGGCCGCCTTCAGTCGCCCGTTCGCCGAGACGCCGAAGTGTCGCGGCAGCTTGTAGTCAGCCCGTAGCGCTTTCTGCGACGCGGCATTCGTGTTGACGTTCGCGTTGCCAAGGATCGTCACCGTGTTGCCCACGCTGACCATGTCCGTACCGTTCACCAGATCACTGGAGAAGACCGAGTCGTTCAGGTCCGTCACGCTACAGATGGACATCGCTGACGCCATAATCAGAATCGAAAAAAAAAGGAAACACACGAAGTGTTATCAGAAATCTAGACAGATATTCCGTGAGTATACGGTCATATTCGCTTTTATAGCACGAAAAAAAAATGCATACACAAACATGTTCATTTTACTTGTAAATTCAAATCAAATATTCGTAACATCAACTGCATGAAACAGTCACAACCCCAAAACAGTTTACAAATACAGTAATCAGACAGTTACACGATTAATAGTTTACTATTTTTGTTTCTATTTTTTTATTTTTTACTATTTTTTACTAAATGAATTGTGCTTTAGGATGTTTAGCATGGATTTTGAAATGCTGGCAGCGGTGTAGGCGTCAACACCAACATGACGAAAGACACTTTAAACAATTTAGTGGAAACGAAAATAGTAACAACAACGAAAATACTATCGTCGTCTGTCGTCATGATAGTGATAATGATTGATAACAATAGGTTTAATAACAAGGCAATAGGTGCCTGCCGAAAATTATAGGTTGACTGGTTTTTCTCACATTACACTTTAATGCTTCTGGTGGTTCAAGGGGTCACTATTATAGAGGATTTTATCATTCTTGGCAGACGGAGTATTTTATGTAGCCTTTCCCATTTCGTTCCTCATTGCCCTTTCCCATTTCCTCCCCTTAAAGGTAGAAATATTTCTGTTACAGATCACCAAAGTTGAACTTAATTGGTTATAGATTAAAGGCGGACGTGACAAAGAACTGGACAAGGTTAAAAAGGGGTTGCTACTGGGACTCATAAACGGACAGGGAAATGGTGAGCCATTATCTTGACCATCGTGACCAAGGCCTGGAGGGGATGGAAACACAAGGCCTCGTGTTGAAGGAAACGAGCATTGACCAGGGAAGAGAATTACGTTAAGAAAAGGAGGGGATTAAAGAATGACAGGGGGATACATGTTCATTTGCACGCGGCGTGTGAGTAGATCGCTAGAGAGGGAAAAAGCATAGTTGTCTTACATGTACAAGTACAGTAGTGTATAACGAAATATAAGGCGGGGAAGTTTTAGATAGATCGAGATGGCAATGAAAAAGAGAGGGAGGTGAAAATTGGAATGGGCAGAATTATACTTTCTGGGGGGGGGGGGGGGGTTTCATCAACGTTTGTCAGCGCTGACAATCACCAGTGACCAGAGCATCTCATCCAATCAAAACCAAGGATTTTGCTGAAATTGTCAGCGCTGACCAGTTGCTGACAAAAGTTGATGAAAAAAAACCCGGGTTTCTGTTTTTATGAGTGAAGATATAAATAGTAAATCGTAGTCATAACTACCGTGATTGAATCTTCCCTCGAAGCCATTCAAAGCCACATCTATGACGTCACTGTTGATAGTCACCACCGAGTGTCGGACGTTATTGTCAGGCTCGTTCCACGACTGTTGTCGCGCGATCTGGTGGATTATGGCTCGCTCTTCATCGGTGCCTTTAACCTTGTCAACTAAAGCGAAAGTGGACAGGAAATCACTTTTCACCGAAGAATAAGAAGTCGTTGAAAAAATATTCTAAGAAAGTAGGCTCTACAAAGCAATTAGGCCTATGTTCTCTCCTCTTTTACTCTCTGAAAAAAAAATCATGAGCCCGATATGTGTTATCATCAACACCAAACATATCAAGAATAAATCAAAACGTAACGATAAATATTTCGAAGTTTCGGCAACTACGCGAACATCTTTACTTACATGAATTTCCTCACACGCATTCCCCCGAACTTATTTTGATTATCAAGGACAAGTATAAGTGGAGATTTGTGTACAGGTCGAGTGGAGACGTTTAAGGCAATGGCATCATCACTTCGTCTAATTTGCACGATAATAAAAGTCTGTGACCAATGGTACTGCTTCGGGAAAAAAAAACACGTGAATTTAAAAGGGCATTCAAGACAATTAAGCTTTCACATCAGGGGGTAAAATCGATAGTGCCACGCAAAGATTTGTGGAAATTATTGTCATCCTTGAGCAGATAAACCAATACTTAAAAAAACAAACAAACACATAATACACTGAACACGTATGATAACATAGAGGGCTCACACATTCCAGTAAATGTACTAACGCAATCCATAATAATATAACTTGCTTAACAAGTACACATATGTGGAATTTATGCAAGCCTTCTTCTTAGAACACACAATCATGCATCCATATGTGTAGCTGTCATCGTCCTTGTTCATTGTGATTTGTTATGGATTTCGAAAACATTCTTATATTCCTCATCCCAATCACTACAAATTTTGAGACTCTACCGAGTATAACCAATTTATAGATGTTCAAATACATAAGTGTACAAATTATCTGGAGGTCTCCTCTGAACTATTAAGATAACTTTCCAGTCAAAGTCACATTTTAATGAAGATTCCACTGTTGAGACTGTTCGACATCTCTCTGTCTATATGCAAGCCAACATGAAACGTGGAGTGCCTTTTCAAGTTCATTCCCGCCATTTGGTTAACGGTGGGAAAACGGTTAGTGAGACATGTGCACGGGGCTTGTTACCGATACTTTCGCTTTGTGTTGGTCTCACTTCTTCACACTTCACACTTTAATTATCAAAGTGAGGAATAGCTCTTGTAACTCGAGGAGCGGAAATGACGTTAAAGTATGACACATCATCCTAAAATGAATGTGGTTTTGAGCACTTGTCAGCGAGACAAGTATGATTTATAATATTCAAATACCTCTGTTCCTAATCCTTGAACAGTTGTTGAACAAATAAAACTCTTAAGCTTGATATTTTAACGCATGACACAATATGGGTTGATGGGCATGCGCGCGCGCGCACGTATATACACCCACACACATATTCTCCATTTCATTTCGTATAAACACAAATCACAGTACATTTACTGTGTTCATTTGCTAAATATAACAACATAAAACACACGTAAACAAAGCAGTGTATGTCCACTTGAATAACTTAATTGCTTTATGCAATAACGGAAAACGACATAACAAAACATTAAATCAACGTGATAGTTTGAACATCTATAGTGTATACAGGTGTAATATCTCATCTCGATTGGACTCTTTTGTAGACTTCTTATCTTTTTTTTTTGGGGGGGGGGGATGGGGTGGGGGAGGGCTTCTGCATGATTTTAAGTTTGGAACTCATACTGCTATTCGAATACTATGAGCACATATTTGGGTGGCAAGGATCGCATATCTATCCACTCGTCTATTCATAGGTAACATTTCACATAATCTGACCAGAGATGTAAAAAGTTCGAATAGGTAACACTGTACAATGTATCATAAGTAAGGAAGCCATCGGACTATCATTTTAAAACAACAACAACAGTATAATTATCTCATTGCGATCGGGTTTTTTTTTTCCGATGTAATGATATTATCATGAGTCAATGTCGTTTCAAGGTTCACTTGAATACTCGCGGTGGGACTTTCAGACGATGTCATTAGGAGCTTATCGTCCGGTAATTTGTAATTTAGGGAAAATGACAAGGATTGTAGTTTCTTTTGGGTATTATCACCAGCCGCGATCTCGTCTGGAGTTAATTATCGGGGTTGTTAGTCACCTGGGGATGCTGAGGTCATAAGAGTCTGTTAGGGGGTTGTAATACAACCGTTTTTAAGACAGTTTACTCGGAACTTCAAACCTCTTGTTTATGTCACCTCGGAATACATGAAACCCTAAAATAAATTAGCGTTGCGTTGATGAAACAGGTTAAGATTCGTCAAATCCGTTTTATGTTTTCCCTCATATTATCTCTTTACCACTGAAAAACAGGGTGGTGTCGCATTTGCATCCGGCAAAGATGTCACATTGAATAGATCGAAATCATAGAACTCACAGATTTTGATTGGGTGGTGCCATTGTTTTGTTTGTTTGTTTTTTTTTTTTTTTGGGGGGGGGGTGGGGGGGGGGTCCTAATCCCACTGCATGTCTCACTATAATAATTACTGTCCCCAAGTATTCAATGAATACACAGATATGGTCTTGAAAATTTACCCCTAATTCTTTACGGAAACCAAGTTTCAAGTACAAATGTGGATTGACAGAAAGCCACAACATTTATTAGCAGAACACATTAGTGGAATTTTGAGGAATAAACATGTTATGACGTCATCATGGCAAAAATATACAGAAAGTATAAAGAAAATAAAACATATTTTCATTCTTATAATAATATAGTAATAGAAGAGCACTTAACTCACCTTTTTCGGAAAGTAGGGTGAATAATAACACTCTTACCATAATTATGCCAGTTAACAAGTCCGTGGGATAATGGTACTCTTCATGAAAAAATCAAAATTTGTGGAATCCTCCTTATATTTTGTTTTAAATTGTTGTCAATAATAGCGACATAAACTGCGGTAGCCTCCTAATCTACCAATAAAGGCACGGAAATTTTGACAATTAAAATCTTTTCTTTGGACCACTTAATTTTGGGGTATCTAAGTCATTTCAGATTCGATTTTCAGCCAATAATTTTGACTTTCTTTTAGAAGTTAAGGCCTCTTGTCTTCTCATCCCTAAACTAAAAGATCATGGGGAGATAGAACATTTATGTCAGCAGCTCACCGCCTACGTGGAACAGACTCCCTGACTCCATGAAGGATTGTGACACTGTCAATGACTTCAGGAAAAAACTAATAAAAAATTTGGTCTACTTTTTTTTCGAGGAGGAACATGTTGCAGCTGCAGGAACTTTAATATGATATACTGTCGTATTCTGTATTTGGTAATAAACATTAATTATGAGCTCCTTGAGCACCTTTGAGTAGTTATATTGCGCGTATTAAATGTTTATATTGTTATGATTATTATTATTATCTGATTTCCCTCCAATTTTAATCAATTGATGCGGTAAAAAAAAACAATAGCAATATTTGTCTTCAAAATAAAAAAAAAAATGTTTGATTAGGCAGCGTCTCACCACCGTCCTAGAAGTAATGCTAATAATCGTGACAATATCATCATGAAATGAGGCTTATGACAATATTATGATATACTTCTTGTTCAACATGGTGCTTTTGTGTACAAACCTATGAACAAAGCCATACCATCCTGAATTAGAGACTTCTTGTTCAACATGGTGCTTTTGTGTACAAACCTATGAACAAAGCCATACCATCCTGAATTAGAGACCTAATCCACATTAACATTTGGGCTTTTGGTTTCATTTAACTGGTGATACTTACTGATGAAGTCGGCTGGATTGTAGTGCTGAGGACAGTGGAGGCCCATTTGAGCGAAATAGTCCAGCACTTGGAAAGCTTCCCCAAAATAAACAGTCTGTGAAATGAAACAGATATATACGTAATACACAGCAAGTGGTAAGATCACCTTTGGCAAGACATAATTTTCGTTGATATAGGGCTTCGGGTATTTAACTTTTTGAAAGATAATGAGAAACCACTTACGGAATAAGAAAAGGCATTTTGAATTCTAAGAGGATGTAAAAGTTTATTGGCTGAAAATCGATTCTGAAATGGCTGAGATACCCAAAAACTCAGTGGTCCAAAGGAAAGGTGGGACCCAACTTTTATTGGGACCACTTTGTGTTTGGATGTCTAAGTCATTTCGAATATTTCAGATTTTCTGCCAGAAATAACACAATTTATTACTTTTTCCTACTTCTTTCAATTATCAGAACAAGGTACTTGACACATTTTTTCAGCTAATTCAGGTAAATATCACAGGTAACTGTTTGTTCTCTTTTATATTTTGGGTGGCTTTAAGGCAAGTTTTAAAATCATGCAGCTGAAGTATGAGGTTTAGTCATTACTATATATGAAATGAATACGAAATATTGTGAAAGCATGACTTTCATACCAACTTTATGGTGTGAGTATTCACAATAACTGATTAAAAAGTAATTTCTGATTTTGTTTTTTTAATTTCCGAATGTAATAACTTCTAATTATTTCTCATCCAATTTTGATAAGTTTTGTACTATTGTGCAGGGAGTTTTCTCTCTTTTTTATCATATCGACAAAATTTTGGAGTGATTTATTTTTTTTCTTTAAGAGGAGAAGGGAAAAGGGAAAGAGAGCTAACGGCAAATTTTCATGGAAACGGTTTAAGATTAAACTTATTTCCGAGTGGCCACTTCTCATCCTCAATCTGTAGCTTTGTCAGGCTGATTGAACTTATCAAAATATCCTGAGAGACTAAAAAAATGTTAATGTTTTTTTTTTAGGGGAAAACAAAAATATTTCGTCGCGTGACGGCTATGTCTGCAACCTTTTCGCCCATAAAGACGGGCCAATTACATTTTCTTCCGATTGGTTATAATTCGCTTATTTCTGACTGGCTATCTGCGAGGGCAGGGTGGACTAGTGTCGTGTAGCATTTCATCTAAACCATGACAACCATGAGGTATATATTTTTAGCACTTGGTCAACGGTTCCCTGCTGAGTGATTTTCATGATTTTTTTCCCTTTCTACACCGACATGTGTTTCAAGTGAAAAAACAAAAAAAAAAAAAACAAAACACGTGTCAGATGGAGCATTCCGTGATGAGCTGAGCCCCCCAGGTCAGCTCCTATTAGTCACATGTATGGTATAGTGTACGTGTCTTTCCCGCGAATAACGCGCGGACCTTGAACAGTTTTTATCATGAGCAAGAATGCGATCTAAAAGAGCAGATAATTCACAACCCTGTCAGACATTTTTATATACATTGTTATTTCTTCTCTGTCTTTAATCCTAACTAGGCTGTGATGTCTATTTCATTTCCCAACTGGTCATTTTGAGTTTTACCCTTTCAATACTGAATTCTCGAAACCCTCATAATCTTGATACGCAAATCACCACGTTCCTGTACGGAACGGGTTGATTACCTCTGTTATGTGTAGAGACGACGAGATCATACGCCTTTGTGGTTCACCGAGGCCTTACATCCGGGAACTCGAAGACGAGTGAAAAGTGGGAAAATGTAATTATGGTACCCTGTCCATACTTATAAATAATATTCGCCATATAGTCCAAGAGCATTAGGTCAAAAAAAGGCTTAACCCTAACTAGGCCCTCGACGTTCCGCGCAATGTATCGCAATCGCAAAAAGCTATCGCCGAGACGTTTCATGACTTTTTTTCTTTTGAGTCTCCCGCATCTTTTGACACCAAATTTGCGACGCACGGGCGCACGGTTCCGAAGTTACGCATAAATATGTACATGCATGTCAGACCAAAAATTGCTCAAAAACGTGAATTCGTGTACAATTTCAATGCAAACTGTGCTTGTAACAGGCAAATTTCATAAAAGCATGATTATTTTGGTGTTTTATTTATTAAAATCAATGAATAACATATTTTCTTGTTCGGAGCGATGTATTGGACAAATTTCACCGAAAAAACAATGAAAAACATAAAGTCGAAAAAACAGAGAAATACATAAGAAATTAAAAAAACAATAAAATGCTTAAGAATTTTTTCTGATATCACAATTTCTTTTATTACATTTGCTAAGGACACTAAAAAGAGCATTTGCACTAAAAACGTGTCTGTTTTGAGCTTTATTTTGTGATTTATACCAAATAGTCTGATTTCATGCATCATTATGCATGAATTAGCATAATTTAGCATAAGTGATAATTTTTTGAAAAATGAACTTCTGTGTGTGCCGATTTTCGTCGCAATTGCGCGGTCGACGGCCGAGATCTGGAGGGGGGCCTGGGAGCCCCCCCCCCCCCCCCGGCTCTATCAACTACCTAAATAGCCCGGCCTAGTTAGGGTTCAACCTGGACATTTTTGGTAACAAGCTGATCTTTTTTTCAGGATAGGTCCAGAAAAAAGTCTAGAATAACATACTAAAAGTCCCCATAAATCCTCTTTGAGCGTTTTCCGCTATCCAAGATGGCGTCCAAAAGGGCCGCCATTTCCAGAAATTCTTATAACTTTTCAACCAGAGAACCCAAATACAAACTTAAAATGTCTAAATGTATGTTTTGAAGCATGAAGAACCCAATAAAATACATAGGCCTATTAAGAGATGTTGACGCACGCAAGTCCCGTAATCCAAGATGGCGTCCAAAATGGCAGCCGTTTTCTGAAATTCTCTTAACTTTTCAGCCAGGTAACCCAAATACAAACTTTAAATGTCTAAATGTACGTTTTGAAGGATGAAGAACCCAATAAAATACATAGGCCTATTAAGAGATGTTGACGCACGCAAGTCCCGTAATTCAAGATGGCGTCCAAGATGGCAGCCGTTTTCTGAAATTCTCTTAACTTTTCAGCCAGGTAACCCAAATACAAACTTTAAATGTCTAAATATATGTTTTGAAGGATGAAGAACTCAATAAAATACATATTAAGAGATGTTGACGCACGCAAGTACCGAAATCCAAGATTGCATCCAAAATGGCCGCCATTTCCTGAAATTTGTATAACAGTTCAACTAGGCAATACCCAATACAAAATTTAAGTGTCTATGTTTCGAAACATGAAGAACTCAATAAAATACATATTAAGAGATGTTGATGCATGCATGTACCAATTAAATTGCTCGAGCTCTTCCTAAAATGCGAAATGGCGTGCAAAATGGCAGGCAGTCACAATGTTATCTAACAATTATGTAAATAAATGTCAGTGTAGTTTATGAGAAAATTTTTATTTAAAACATAGTTCTGATGTGTAAAGTATACAAATAAAAACATTTGAATGTCAAACTCAAGGAGTGTGTCCTTGTTACAAGAGAAACATTTCACCATCAGATGTGTTGCTAAACAGAGGGCCTACTAGAAGGCACCATCTTTTTACCATATAGTCTATTTTCGTTACCTCAAGCACGTGAGATGGAAATTTAGTACTAGCCCTTTTTTATTACCAACGCATTTGATGTCTACCAAGAAGTGAGTTCCATTTGAAACTGTCAGTTATCACTTAAGAAGTAAAAACAATTCTTTTTGATGTCTGTGCTATAGATTAATGTTCAAAATTAATATCTACATGCTACAAAGTAATGTGTAATTCATTACATGACAATGAATTTCTATGTTGCAGTATATTGCTCCACCTAAAAACATAGTGTCTAAATTATCTTATTCATTTCGTGTAGATTAGGTAAAATTATATGATAAATAGAAATCAGAGAATATGGCACTCATAGTTATTGTTGGGAATCCCCTCTCCCTCCCCCAACATGAGGGAGATTTTGCTATTGATTGTCCATCCTCAAAGAGTAGATAATTCATAGTCTCAGTATCCCCATCCCCTCCAACACGAGGGAGCTTTTACACTTGAATTGAAATGAAAATAATCATGTCATTTACACACATTTGATGGAATATTTGGGAATTGTTAATTAAACGGGTATCTAATTTTATTGGGGAAGAGAGCGGTGGAAGGGCTAGGAAGGGCAAATTACCCTCCATTTTGTGGGAACTAACTTTTGCATTTTGTAAATGATTGCATTTTGTAAATGAAAGATCTAGTGCACACTTTTAGATGATATATTTGGAAATTTGATAATCTCAAAGTGTACATAGTCTATGGAGAGGGGCAGAGCAAGGGACGTTTAGCATTTTTATGACTGCAGTTCAATGACATAGTGCATATACTTCAGGTTGAATATTTGGAAAATAATGATTGTACAGGCCACCCCTTTCCCTAAGGGTGGGGGGATGCATCCAACCCAACCTATACCCGTGTTGTGCACATTTAAGGGAAAGATTCCACTGGACCTTCTGCGTTGTTGAATCTGGAACATTATGTTGAATTTCTTTGTCTCTTGAAACAGGCTAAAAACAGCAATTTTTGATAAACAAACGGCGGCCATTTTGGGCAACATTTGGTTTTCGCGAAGAACTTACGTGGTTTTATTTGTACTTACGTGCTTCATGATCTCTGAATAATTATTTCGTTGGGTTTCTTATGTCTCAAAATATATATTTATACATTTAAGTGCGTATCGCGGTTACCTAGTTGCAGGGTTATAAGGAAAAACAGGAAATGACAGCCATTTTGGACACCATTTTGGATTTCTGAAAGTGCTTAAGTGCTTTATTTGTGTCTAAAACTATCTGAATAAGTATTATATTGGTTCCTTTTGACTCAAAAGGTATATTTCGACATTCCAAATCTACTTGTGAAATTATGAGAGAATAAAATCAGGAAATGACGGCCATTTTGGATGCCATCTTGGATTACGGTACTTGCGTGCTTCAACAAGTCTTAATACGTATTTTATTGAGTTTTTCACCCTTCAAAATATATATTTAGACATTCAAATTTTGTATTTGGGGTACCTGGCTGAAAAGTTATAAGAATTTCAGAAAATGGCGGCCATTTTGGACGCCATCTTGGATTACGGGACTTGCGTGCATCAACATCTCTTGATATGTGTTTTATTGAGTTCTTCATGCTTCAAAACATATATGTAGACATTTAGATTTAGCATTTGGGTTCTCTGGTTGAAAAGTTATAAGAATTTCTGGAAATGGCGGCCATTTTGGACGCCATCTTGGATTGCGGAAAACGCTCAAAGAGGATTTATGAGGACTTTTAGTATATTATTCTAGACATTTCTCTGGACCTATCCTGAAAAAATCAGCTTGTTACCCAAAATGTCCAGGTTAAAACTAATCGTCTTGGTCTAATAGGGTTGTACGTCAAATTGTTTGCTTAATTGCATGGTTGTCGATCCAACTTATTAGGGTCTGTCGTGTTTTTGCAAGTTCTATGCATCCTCCTTTTCCCCCTTTTGGGTTTTAATGCGGTATTAGTAGTGGTACGGCATGTAGGGATAAGAACATTTTCTTGTTGATGCTTGATATTTTACTTAGAAACCAAAGCAACTTCAAATCAAATGTTGATGATGTCGTTTCGTATTTGGGGATGTTAGACAAATTCTTTCGGGATAAAGAAGGCACAAATTCAGTGCCTCTATACTTCACTACAATCTTCTTCAACTTGAGACAGTATAAGCTGTGTAGCTCTCAGAGAATGGCCGTTATCCTGACGGCATTAGTTGATATACTAACCCCCATGAATTTAATTTTTTTTTCCCCGCGCACAATAGTGGTGTCGAAACACAAAATGGTTACGAATAATTTGAATGTGCACGCGCGAACGGGATCTCATGTTCTCGACCGAGAATTGCGTGATAAAATACATTCCCGTAAAAGAGATGAGAGACTCGATGTATATCGCGTGTAGTATCAAAGAAAACAATGTCTCCTTCGACTCTAAAAATAAAGAAGAGGGGGTGGGGTGTTCTAATTAAACCCCGCTTAAAGATTTTCAGAGGCTGACTATGGTTTTATCGCCCACGCAATGTGGCATGTTCGGGAAGCAGAATGGTGAATCTAGACGCCGACGAAAATTGTAGTTTATCTGTACATCTAAATTTAAAGGGATGCGTTTCAGTAATGGTTGAGGTGAGGATTCAGCTCCTAATTTTTTGTTAAAGGGCATACAATCTTTAGAGGAATTCAAAATTTATTTGTTGAAAATCGGTTTTGATATGGCTGAGATATAAAAAAACAAAGTAAAATAAAGCAATCCTACTAAAAGGTGGGTCTCATCTTTTATTAGGTTAGCTTTATTTTGGATATCTCGTCCATTTAAAACCCAATTTTCATCAAATAAACTTTGAATTATTCTTAGAATTATTCTTAAAATTATGCTTTTTAATATTTCATAAAGAAGTTTCTCGTTATCTCAAAAAAACAAACAAACAAAACAAAACCTGAAGCTCCATCTCAACCGAAACTGTATCACCCCTTTAAAGGACACTTGCCAAACCTCCTTCCAGGGTGCATTTTACATAAGGTATTAAACCTCGTTAACAAAACTCCACTCAATTTTTACCTAGTAGCAATCTGATATTGTTCTGTATCTTATCACCTTTTTTTTTCCCCGAAGTATGTTTCATTACGAAATATTCAAACAGGAAATTACTCAATGACTGCCATGGTGCATTTTAGTTTGTATTTGGATGTGTCTGTGTTCGGATAATGATAACTTGAATGACAGGTGCTCCTTCATTTCGCAAGCGAGCTTTTATGTAATGCACCCGACTCTATGTTTAGTGCCACAAGAAGATTGAAAATTTCAAAATGAAGTCATGTCAATGTGTCTTGCAAGCCCGCCTGATCAGTCCACTTTTTCTTTTTCTTTTTTCGCTGTTCGCACGCGACTGACGCATCGGGACAATTTGCACTCACTTCTCACGCCATATGCCAGTTCAGAGTTAGCTCATGCACACATGGGTACAAACGACCTTTACATGGGTATTCCCTCTCTCTCTCTCTCTCTCAGTTGGTTAGGCACTTCACTACAAAGCGACACAATGCATAGTTTTGCTCGACACAACAATAAATATATTTAGGGAATTTATCGATTTTGTTCAATCAAAAGATAAACTTGTGTAGACCAGGTGGCCATAATGATCCATTAATTAGCACGTAGGAAAATTCTTTCTCGTGCATTGAATATATTAACAATATTTTTTTTTCTATTGATTTTGCTAAATACCACTTTTGCCATCAGGTTGATGTGCTAGTAAGCAACATTTATAAGGAGCCTTGAATGAACCTTATATCATACATGCTTATCTCGGTGAATTTAAAAAGCCACATGTGCTCCTGTTAATGGCTTTTTTTAGCTCATGTGCAAAGTGGAACCCTGAATTTGCTTATAATTCTAGATCTTTACGATAAAGACACACACACACACACACACACACACACACACATGCATACTCACACACACTCACCTGCCCCTCAGAAAGAAGAAGGAGCCTGTCGAACAAGTGAAACACGTGACTTGAGGGCTGGTGTATAGACGTTACCACAGTCTTGTTGGACGAGATCGCGTACCTCTTCAGTGTGTCAAGCAGGTCGGAGGCTGTGCGGGAGTCTAAGCCAGATGTGGGCTCCTATGTCACATCGTGGAAAACAGACGGACAGACAGACACAAATACACAGTGATTTAAACAAGCCAACTCTTACTATCAAGATTAACTCGGATTGATTTAAAGCAAAGTCTGCTGCTAAAATGAAACGCGAGTCCTTATAACCATACTTCTCGCAGTTTGAGAAGTTTGACGTTTTTGACGTTTGAATTTTTGCACTGATGATAATAATGATGATGATGATAATGATGATGCTGAAATGATAATAATGATAGTAATAGTTGCAATGATAATGATATCAATTACAATGATGATGACAATAATGATTACAATAACGACATTTATAATATCAATGATAGTGACAATGATAGGAATCGCTCTGTCTTGCAACGTAGTACCTTGTCTGCGTAAGTGATCACGCCAAATTAAGAATATATATATATATATATATATATATATATATATATATATATATATATATATATATATTATCATTGATATTGACGTTAGACCTCAGAAGAGTGACCCCCCTTCATATACCACCCCCCCCCACTTCCCTGGAAAAAAAATCAATATTTTCCCTTCTTCACTATTACCTCATGGCGAAATGTAGGTTAAAGGGATAGTACAGTATTGGTGGAGACGAGAATTTGGCTTTTAACTTTTTGCGAGATAACAAGAAAACGCTTAGATATAGTACAGAGCATACCATTTTAAGAGGAATTCAAAGTTTATTTGATGAAAATCAGGCTTGGAATGACGGAAACATCCAAAAACAAAGTAAAACAAAGCGATCGTAATAAAGTGTGGGTCCCACACTTTATTAAAATCGCTCTTTTTTTGGATATCTCAGCCATTTCAAAACCAATTTTCATCAAATAAACGTTGAATTCCTCATAGAATTACACGCTCTTTCATGTTTCATAAGAGGTTTCTCATTATCTCACCCAAAAATGTTAGAGACCTGAAATTAGGTCTCAACCAAAACTATACGATCCCTTTAAGCTAGGATTTTTGTTGCGTGCCATTCTAGTACGCAAGGGAAGGTGTCAAATTCGCTTCAACTTTGATTGGAAAAGTGGACTGCCTTCCAATAAAACAAAATCTGGGAGGGCTATTCCATTCACGCAACAGCCCGATCATCGAAGTGATTCATTATACGGAAACCACACGGCCACCCGTCGACCGCAAAGGTCGGGGACGGGGCTCGCGTGCGGAACATGAGTACATCCTCTCCATTTCTCGTATATAATCATTCACAGGATGATGGATGCGCAGAGTGATGCTTTGTTTCATTTCAGAGACAATAAAGAAAAACGAACAGGAAACTCAAGCATGTGGCATGAAAATTGATATCTTTCCCTATGATTCGAAAACTACCACATGAAACTGGCTATTATTGTAATCATGTTTAGAAGAATTGGCCATTAAAATAAACATGTTGAAAATGACTGCAACAAAACAAAAAAACGCTTAAGAAATAGGGCCTACGGAGATATATGACTTAGCAGTGGTTCAAGGCTCCGAAAACAAATACAATAAAAGGAGTTTTGAAGAAAAGAAAATAAAATGTAAGAGATCGCTGTCATTTGATTAAACAATTTTACCTGTACATGATAAAATATCTCAAGAAATTGATGATAACAGATACACTTATGTTTCCAATATATATTGCCATGTTATTTAAGTATCATATTTTTGTTTTTGATTTTTATTTTGTTTGTGTTTGAAAAATGCTGAAATGATAAACCAAACAAAACGAAACAAAATGATAAATGATAAAATTGAAACACAAGAACAAAAGCGGTTTTGCACCTACCAAAGAAAACCATAAATAAGCAAACACAGGTAAACATAAACATGGTTATACACGTGAATAACTACATTGTAATGTCCGCATGCGAAGATCCAAGAGAATTAAGCCTTAGGGTGTGTCTTTTATATTGTCTGAAACACTCACATCCAGTAGGAGAATCGACGGGTCTGTGAGCAATTCGCAGCCGATGTTAGCCCGTTTCTTCTCCCCTCCCGACAGACCACGATTTAGTGAGTTTCCGATCTCTGCAAATTACGGGCAGGGAAGAAAGGAGATAAACACCCAAAATATATTTTGCATGATTGGGAAATTTAGTGCAGATAGAGATAGTCTGAATCAATATTCATATGTATTGATGTACATATAACAGCTTATAACTACATGAAAGAAAAAATAAGAGCAAATGTAAAGAAGACAGTGAAACAAAAATATGCGTTAATGAAATGCCCATTTTCACCTCTCTCCAGACGATTTTCACAATTTCACATCGTGTAGTACTTAAATCGACAGCTTCATGTATAGATTTGTGGAAATTAATGTGATCCTTGAGCAGAGAAACAAAACCCTGAAAAATCTTGAGCAAATTACACTGAACAGTGTTGATGACATAGGACCCTCATATACTTCAGAAATGTAGCAATCTAATTCCATTACAATACCACTTGCTTAACAAGTTCATTTGTGTAGAATGACTGCATACAGCATACCTTATTTGTTCTGCTTCCTTGAGTCCCAACTCATGCATTTTATGGTGAGGCTGCCGCATGTCATCATCCTTGTTCATTCCAATTTGTTGTAAAGTTTGAAAATATTACTATTCCTCAACAAAATCACTGCAAATTCTGTACTCGATATAACTAATTTATAGCTGTTCGAATGTAAAAGTCTCAAAGTCATCTGGGGTGTCCCTTATAGAGAAACCAACCTACCTTATGGTTTCTTGATAAACATATTTTCCACACATGGTTTTTCGTTTAAAACAATGTCGAAGTTCATAACGTACAAGTTATTTACTATGTTTTTATCGATGCATGAATTCTTTTTAAACGCCAAGTGGAGTACCCGAAGTTAAAAAGCTCTTATTCTGCTTTTACTGATCCAAACCATCTTGGAAGCTGAGGCCCTATTCGACAAACTCTCATTATTTACGTTTTGCACCCAAAGATGTAGGCCATGACGGAAAGGCTTTAATCTGTCAGAGAGTCAATGCTATAGTGAAAACATTTTTTTTTTTTGGTTCTGTGGTAATAATGCAAGCACAAAGCTCGTCTGAGTCTGACAAATATTAGTAGGACACTTTAGTGAATTTCGAGGAAAAGCAGACAATCTTATCAAAAGGTATATTTTCAAAGTTTGGTTGAACCCGTGTCATCGCTGGATAAGAACACCTCATCAATTCGTCGTGTCAGAGTTGCCAGGGCAACGGTAGGCACAACTTACTTGTATCCAGACACTTTCGGAGGTCCAGGACATCGACGATATTTTCCACCTTCTCTAGCTTCTCTTGGTAGCTCATGCTGTCGGGTAATCTAAGCTGAGCAGTGAACTGTAGAGACCCGGTGGACGGTAGACCGAGTATAATGGTGGAATTAGCACAGTGTAGAAATAAAACAAGGTATATTACCAATGCATTTATAGAGATGATATTTGGTGAACAGATATTGTTGATTTTCTGAAGTAATGTGATCTGAGGTCACCACGATATCGAGCAATTCGTAAATTTCGTGTGTGTATATCGGACTGATTTAACAACCCTGAACATTCTAAGTACCATTGCAGCATTGACATTGTATTGAAGCTTTGGATGGATTTATCAATGGAATCCCATCTATTAACCCTTTCCGTGCCAGGGACTTTGGACAGCGTATGCGACGCAATGGAGTTTTCTGTGCCCATCGGTAATCAAGGCACACAAGGGGTTAGAGACTTGGCAATGTGTGGAGCTTCTTCGGTTACCTCTTTAGTGATAGGTATACGTGTCTTGTTTGGAATCATTACCACCATCAGTTTATACCATTTTATGCTGTTGTTGTTCTTCTTGTCTCATAATCATGGACCATGCAGGCGGTTGCCCCAAGTGCAACGTACAGACGACAAAAAAGGGTACATGCAGGTACGTAAGTCACGTAAGTATTACAGATAGCCTACCACCAGTGTTTCCCGAAGGGTCAGTTGATCGAGGAAGAGATCCTCTTGGAGTACGAAGCTGATTTGTCTTCTCAGCTGCTTGTTCAGTCTGTGTCCGTTGAGACTGATACGACCTCCCTCAAGTCGCCGGTGTCTCCCGGCTAGACAGTTCAGTAGGACCGTCTTACCAGACCCTGACACAAACATGTCGGCATGAATGAAAAATAAAAATCAAAAACAAAATAAGAGTTTGTTACAAATACTCGTTCTGTTGGAATACGTATTTGCAGATGAAAAAAAAAACAGCATTAGTGCTTTAAAATAGTTGTAAAATGTGAGTCAGGGATAGAAACAACCGCTGTAAACATCTGAATCACTAGAATCGATGTTAAATATTGTTAAATATCCAAAATGTGAACAATAGTTATAATAAAAGATGTTTCCAGACTAAACCGTACACAGTTATGGTTTATTGAGAAAAATGTTAATATCTCCTTAAAGGGACATTCCAGACGATTTTCATAATTTCACATCATGTAGTATATAAATAGACTACTCTATGTACAGATTTGTGGAATTTATTATGGTTCTTTAGCAGAGAAACAATACTTTGAAAAACCTTAAACAAATTACACTGAACAAGGATTATGATATAGGAGGTTCACATATTTCAGAAATGTAGCAGTGTAATTCTATCACAATACCGCTTGCTTGCGAGTTCACCTGTGCATAATCTATGCATGCCTTCTTCTTTTGTTCTGTTTCCTTGAGCCCCAACTCATGCATTCTTATGGTGACTCTGCCATGTCATCATCCTTGTTCATTGTAATTTGTTCTAAATTTAGAAAATAGTCTTATTCTTCATCCAAATTATCACAAATTCTGAAACTTTGTCCTCAGTATAACTAATTTACAGTTGTTCAAATGAAAAAATCTGAAAATCATCCGAAGGTCTCCTTTAAATTTTAGGCCTTATTGCAAAAATACTATAAGGTAGGATGTTTTGTGATACAACAGACCTACACATATGCATAAATGTGATATCTTGAAAAATTTTTAATCACTGCTCCCAAAAGTAAACGGGACCTTTAATGCACCGAATATATATATTGCATGTTGATTCAGTTAATGCAGACAAATAAATAGTAAACATACGTGAGGTTGAGGAAAATCGGACTGTAGCGGTTCAGATGTTCAGAATTTGGAAGAATTGGTTAAATCAATTTGCCATCATCGCTGGATAAGAGGGTTGTAACTTTTGAGAATGTCGCGGTATTGCAACAATATAAAGACTACACAAAGAGAATTTAACATAATTATATCTATTTCTCTGTTAAAATGAAGAGAACTTGAGTAACTTCTTTCAGATGTCAGGCGTAATAGTATCACTACAAACAAAACATGTTGGAAACACATAGGAATGTGTCCTTTTCATGAAAATGAAACCATCATGAAAACATTAATATAAATAACAATATATAAGGTGAAAAATATATTCCTGCTATCACTGAATCCACATATCGCATAGTAAGACCTATATTTCAGGTAAATTCCCTTTAGATTGAGATATCCTATACACAGTATTTCTTGAGTACACATCTAAGAAGTAACCTATAATGTCTATGCCTCCTTGATGATCTTGGCGATCAAGAACAACTCATCAATTCATTTGAGGAAATCCTAGAGGGCACACCCTCCACATAAAACCCACTTAACCATTTTTCTTCCCATTTGCGTATGTGACAGACAATTCTTTGCAGAATCTCGACGAAATGACTGCTTTCTTGAACAGACACTATTTTCTTTTACAACATAGGTTGTGTCAATTTTCTCTCCCTCCAAGAGTATTCGACGTTTCCTTGACTTTCTCACACAATAATATTTGTTTACCCGGGGAGAATAGTGTCACTTTGTTCACTTCTCGCAATATCCCCTCTGCATAATGACGACATCACGCGTGCCTCGATCCTTTAATTGAGGAAACTTTGAGGGGAGCAAAAGCCATCAAATTTGTTCTAAATTCTGGCAACGACATAAAAGTTGGAATTAAGGACACGTGTAACATCCTAGGTTGGCACTGTATTATACGTGCATCAAAAGAGTTCTCTAATGAAATGTTGGCCCTGAAAGAATGAGATATTACTTAGTGGGTTCCGATATCTATGAACAAAGCAAGCATCAAGGTTGATGCAGTCGTTCCGCACGGTAGCTTACGTACACGCATTATACGTCAAACTTTAGACCAATCAGGTGGCACTGTTCGCCGACCACGTGATCATGGGATTTCTTACTCACCGCTCGGACCCATTATCGCCAAGAGTTGTCCCGGCTCGGCCACCCCGGACACGCCCTTGAGAACATCCCGCTGACCAATGCGGAGACAGAGGTCAGTGAAGTCGAGGGTGACCTTCTTCCTCGATGGCGACATGGAGCAGACGCTGTCGCTGAACTACAAAAAAAAACCACAAAGAAACAGACACACAACGGTCACCCCTCGGCTCTTAGAATTTATTTTTTTAATGCGATTTTTAATAATTTCTGTCAAATCTATTGTTTTGATGCCTTTTTGTCACATAGAAAATAAAGGAAATAATAGAAGCCTATTCTAGAGCCATTCAAAATCATAATTGCTTCATATTTTGGTCCTTCAGCAAATTATGGTCAAGAATACCTTATTCATTTTTATCCCCTAAACATTTTTAACTGCATTTGGAACAAAAAAAAAGTATGCACAATTCCACAGAAATACTTGTTAGTTTACGGTTGCCATAGTCAGCAGCGAAGTATACAAATTGTTTGCAATAAGATTATAGGAAAAATCACCATATTTGGTTGAAATTGAGTGAAGGTTGTACACTATGTACACTTGAAAATTTTTGCTAATTCCCGTACCAACGGTGGGACTAGGGGGGGGGGGGGGTGGGGAGCTTTAATAGCCCAACCGTTGGTACCGGACCTTTCTTAGCCCATTTTCTGTTTACACTTGTTTTTGCCAAAGCTTACACACGATCATTGCACACGTACGTATAATTCTTGATATGGTGTTCAGCTCAATGTGTGCAGAATGAACACGACCCGATAATTCAGAACCTCTGCCTAAGAAAGGATTGTAGCCTAACTCGCGAATCAAAAAGAAGCTTTCTTATCATCTCGTGCATCCTGTACTCTATGTGCAATGCACCCATCATAGAGACAAGCTTGCCTTCACCCAAACACTTGCCATTGGAAGACTGATGATCGCATATACAGTCTGTAGTGGCTGTGCACCTATAAGAACGCTGGTCTGACCTCAGGATGTCTATCAAGTTTTGTCGTGGTGGAGATCTGTGTACCGATCCCTGCAATGTAAGCTCGATCGCGTGCTTCACTGAAGACGCAGATGCTGCCCTGAGTCTTGAAAGAGATCGAGGGTATAGGTCTGGACCAATTCAGCATGAGGTTACACTGAATCATCACTTTTAACCGGATCATTCAGGTGATATTACCCTCTGCCAGCGTACCCTGATTCACACATTGGATGGAAACCAGATGGCGGCCGTATTGGAAACAAGCAATAATTGGGCATGGGGGCACCAGTCTTGGCTAGGTCCAATTGTTAAGGAGTATCGAGTATATAGAAGACAATTGGAGTAAATAGTAGTTCCACTCCTATTTGGAAGTGAAGTTCCTAAAGAGGTCTGACTTAATGACCTAAACTTAATTGGATGACTACAGCAAGTTGCACGACACAGGATTGCTTCATGTGGAATGCGTGTTACGCCTCACAGTATGTCGTTTTCCAGATGGTCCATGACATCACTGTATGCCCCTGGACCATGAGTCATTCATCCGAACCATACAGCCCACGAGCTTGACACTGGTCAACACGAGCTCGTCAGCTCGAAACTAGGAAGCATTGCCCATGAGCTTGACACTTAGGCAAACCTGGCCCATAAGAGTCCGACACATCGGGGGGGGGGGGGGGGGGGGGGGGGGTACGGGAGGTCCACAAGACCTACACTGGATAGATTAAGCTTTCTGATGTAATACATGTATCAATCTCGTGGGCCTTGTTTTCCTCGAGCGTCGAGCTCGCGGACCGCACAGCTTGTGGGTCTATTTGGATGTCGAGCTCATGGACCTTGTTCATCTATAGTGTTTAGGTCACGGGATGAATGACTCGTGGGCTGCGTAACTGGATCATGGGCTGTGCGACTCTTGGGTTGTTTGACTTGTGACGTATACCTGATGACGTGGGCCTGTTGTTTTCCGGCTGGCATCTTTCACCCTTTTATCCATCAGTTCAAGGGACTTTGCCATGATATGCCTGTTCACAAACTATTAAGCATAACCGAAAATATGGTACTCCTCTCCCCACCTTCCATGTTTAAGCGTACAAATTTTGTCCAGTGTAAAGTGGATAATGTTGCACATAATTTCATGCAAGCAAGGATGCATAACTAATCTAAACATGAATATCATATTTGAGGTCACTGCCATCAATAGAGACACGTAAGCTTCATTTCTGAACTAATTAGCTTCTAACATTCCTGAGCCCTGTTACTATGAGCCAATGCTCTATGGAATATCAGGGGCGGATCCAGGTCGCTGGAATTCTGTAAAGTAACTAATACTTTTCGTGCCACTTCCGGGTTTCATTGCATATATATCAATATTCTGACATTTTGGGGTCATTGACCTGTCCCAGTCCTCAGAGCTCAAAGCAGAGATATGTCAACAATTTCCCTTGATCCGAGGAATAGGAAAACGATTCAGTTTTAACACAAATGAATTTTCAGGACATCGTTAGCATGTTTATCATCAACCAATTGCTTCAAATATCAAAACCTGATAATTTGAGATCAAAGGTAGAAACCCGTCAAGGATCGGTGGAACATTAACCTCAATTCCACTGTTAGTATATAGTTTTAGTGCATCATTGCCTTGTTTATCATTAATCAATGACAGGGTCCTATAGAACATGAAGACAATTCTACTGTAACAAAAATGAATTTTTAATACATCATTACCATATTTGACATCGATCAATGACCCAAAATATCAATTTTTTAACAAGTTTTGAGGTTATTTACCTTTGAAGGTCATCAGAGGTCAATTAAGACTGACCTCTTGATCTTAAAATGAATCTTAACATGTACTAAGACTAATGAAATTTTTATGCTTTAGTCAAATTTGCACAATTTTTCAGCTTATCTGCACTACTATTTCTTATTTCTCTACATCAATTTCTTTTCAATACTTGTGGTACGTCATAAACATTATTATTATAATACCATTCTCATCCAGCGATGGCTTCTTCGAAACTTTAAAAATGCATGACTTTTGAACTTGAAGCAAGACTTAAACTCTATGTAGCCTTGTTGTTCACTAACTTCCATAACAGTGGATGCGGAAGGGAGTTACACTTCACGCTATAGGAACTGCATGACTCGTAGTAACCATCAACACTTCTTGCCAGAAGATTCCGCGTGGTTAAATCCTGAACAGCAAAATGACAGCCTCCCTCCATCCACCCTAACCAAAACTTTATCATTGAGTGGGGCTCATTATCTAGTAAAAGCTATGAGATTGGTCATGGGTAATCAGCATTAATGTATGTGAAGGAACCAAAATTAAGGAACAATGTCACAGTCCATCGGTAAATCGCTTTCATAGACCGTTAAGTAACGGTGTGGATGTATAGCTATTGACTCTGGCTCGGATCAGGCTCAGAGTATGAACGAATGAGTTGATATGCAGGTGCAAAGAAACTTTGACCAACCAAGCTTAGCCGTAGACACTCATACTAAAACCACACAACAGCCACCTATAATCTCCAAGAAGCATCGCCACAATACCTGTGACTTTCAGAGTAATAGTGTGGTTTTGCGTGCAACTGAAAGGAAAGAAGTCAAAAGTTGAAAAACTTGTGACCTTATGTCAGGGTGGATGACGGCGTCATAAAACTATGACCCCTATAAAATCTGTTTTACCATTGTTTGCTATTGAAAAATATGCCTATAAAATCAAAGTCCAGTCAGGGTTGTATACAGTATTTATTCAGGTGAGGCACCTAACGGACAAGGTATACAGAATCGCTAAAAGCATGCACTATAAAAGAAAAAGTAACTCTACAATTACAGCAAATCTGACGGCAGCAGAGTCGCCAGAAAATTTGCTTTAAAATACAGGATGCATAGTATTGTAGCATGCATTTAGAACTGTAATTCAGAAAAGCAGAAATATACTGTAAATTTTGTTACATTAATTTATCTTTAATTTTCACATTTGTGTTTAACGGAGTACGAGACGTACATACCGAAATTCAGTATTATAGCTGGTGCAATTATTCTATAATGTCAACTCGACAGATGGGGGAAAGAATAGTTGATGATTATAATCACGGTGAAAATCCAGGTTTTATGTTGTAGATATGAAATATTACCATTGTAATTCAAAGTGATAGCAATTGAGGGGAGGAACAAAAGAGTTAAAATGAAAGAGGAAGGTCATTTGACAGCTGTCAACGTGAAACATCCGATAAACGAATTTCCTGGGGGGGGGGGGGGGGGGTTGCGAGTGAAAGATGCGTCAGATGATTCAATAAGAAATAAAGAGGAAAATAACAACATCCGAAGAACAAGAGATTCCCCTTGAAAGCCTACCAATTCGGAGGAAAATTGTCCCGGTGCATTATCGGTCAAAAGTAAGCATGGCTGTTGTGTCCCTGCACAAGTTCATAATGACAACATTATGAAAAATATAAACAAACAAACAAACAAACAAACAAACAACAACTACATCGAAACTGATAGTATTATTTATTGAGAGAGGAAAAAATGTCATTCAGAAATCCGAGCCTCCCTCATTTTCATCTTGGATATCACACAATGATATGATATAATATAATGTAATGTAATATGATATAATATAGTATAATATAATATCATAAAATATGATATCATATCATATAATATAATATAACATAATATAATAAGATATAATATATATGATATAATATGATATAATATAATATACTATTACATATCATATTCTACTCTATTATACTATATCATATTATATTATATTATAATCATATTACATGTTTACATTATACCAGATACTATAATGCATTATTGTACTTTTTCATATTACGTTATGAATTAAATAATGTATCATGATGATCATTATTACATGATATGTAGAATAACGATTATATTTGTAGTATTCAGTCACGTAAAAACACACTCTGGCTTGTCATTATTGTCTTTTATGGCTATAATATCCTGGAAAATAAATGCTCAAATGCAAGTCGTCTCCGTCACCACAGCAAGGAGTTATAACTCCTGGGCCCCGTCTTATAAGGACTTGTGATTGATTCAAATCAATCACAACTTTACGATTGAATGCAAATCCATTTTATAAAAAGTTATGATGGTAATTAAGACGGAGAACTGCAATCAATTAATCACAGGTTGCGATTGATTGCAGCTTTTAAGAGATTTGATTATAATCAATTGATTGATTGATTTCTATTACAAGTTTGATTGATTTCTATTACAAGTTTTATAAGACAGGGCCCAGATCCCAGTATAACAGGGCGATGAGGTGGCCCACTCGCAGCGAATAATCCATATCTGCCTTGCAGTCTCATTGAATCAATCGGCGAGCAATGTTGCATGACTGTAATCATGCCATCAACTCTATTACGTGAATAATTATCATGACGTTAAGCCTGCTCTGTTGCTGTATGGACACTTAACATGACGAGATTACTATGAAAATAAACAAAAACAAAACATCATCTGAACCGAATCAGTAGATCTTATACAACAACAATTAAATGCAATCCGAAGAGTAATTTCTTGTCGCCAAATATTTTGACTCAGAGAAAAAAGAAATAAATGTAACACTGCTAACGGAATTGTTGGACACACTTTTTTTTTTTTCGAAACAAAAAAAAAGCAACATTTTCTGATAAAACATAAGTGGAATGTCGAACGATATGATAAATGGGGATGTCAGCTCTAGAAGCAGTCATGTGGTTGTCGTTTCCGAACTGTTGTTCAGAAGGCAT
The DNA here is from genome assembly GCF_040938485.1 of Diadema antillarum. Lineage (NCBI taxonomy): Eukaryota > Metazoa > Echinodermata > Echinoidea > Diadematoida > Diadematidae > Diadema > Diadema antillarum. The sequence continues at coordinate 735,644 of NW_027272094.1, read as the reverse complement.
TGAACCTTAACGTGAAATGCCATCCCTGATCGTACACGACTGACTATATGAGCAACTTCTGCGCCGAAGAGGTTGTCTGCAATTAATTGTCCATAGGACATGATGACGGGGTTCCACGTGCATAGGGGTGGGTGACCTTCCGTTAAGAAGGAGATTCTGAGAGTTTGGATCTCATGTACGACAACCCTTTCATCATCTCCATGATCAAGTTGAATCGCAGAGATAGAGTAAAATTTCATAAAACATGAAAAGGTATAGAAAATCAGTAACTAGGAACATTCGCTTACGCAGATATTTCGCACGAAAGTTAAGGATGTTTCAAGGGGGCAGTTTCATAATTGGTCACAAGCATTATAGGGCTTATCACCAGATTATAAAGTTATTACATGGTGCAATACCCTGGAAATCAAATTTGTGTAAAACTATAATAAACAAAAACAGTCATATTTCACCTGTGATAGCCCCTAAAAGTGTATCATTTCGAATGAAAAAAAAAAGTAAAATTATCTCTTTAACAATTTAGCACTTGTTCTTCGTGGGTTAAAGTTCTGCTCCGTAAGCACCGGCATTGATTTGTGCACGTTCCAGTTATTCCCCTATACGTTTTTAAAAATGATATCGAGATTCCATGTCGATTGGTTACTAGTAGCTGATCGCGCATTACACTGCATATCACTATCGTTTATTATCGTTACGATACACATCATAAAAGCTCTTTGTTCACGGCGTATTTGGGAAAAAATCGACATAGTTTCATTAGGTTTTTTTACATCATCCCGATGTTGCCAAATAGCGCGCTATTTTCTGACTTGGGAAATTAAACCGAAAATTTAAACGAAATAGCGCGCTATTTGATAGTGTGAACACAAATTAGCGCGCTAATTGTATCGCTCTGGTCGAGAAAATTTCTTGAGTCCAACTCGGGAAATTTCTGAAATAGCGGGATAGTAGCGCGCTATTTGATAATGTGAAAACGACTCGAGAAATTAGCGCGATGCTTCCCATCATGCCTAGCGTGTGTGACCCGATCGATGGAGTGAAACTGCACACAAATCATGAGGAATTTTTGAGAGGGCATACACATTACTGATGTTGTTCGCACATACTCAGCTGTCGAATTAGCTCGAAAAAAATTCGGGCTGATTCTCTTCGGGCTATTAGGCGTTTTCACATCAACCCGATAAAAATCCAAGCTCGAGATATTTTGTTATTTCCCAAGTCAGAAAATAGCGCGCTATTTCGAAACATCGGGCTAAAGTGAAAACGCCTATTGTGAACAAGAAATGAAATAGCACTCTAATTCGCAATAGCGAAAAATTTCTCGAGCTTCGATTTTTATCGGGCTGATATGAAAACGCCTATTGAACGAATTGAGTGGTCGACTAGTCTATTTTAAGCCGTTTTCATTTTCCTGCATACTCATTTAAATCATATAGCATTTAAACCGTAATAAATAAAAATTGTTAACAAAAAATTCTAATGTTTTGCAGAGGGCATGTCTCAAACATATTCTACAAATGTAGCAAACATAGTACTCAGAGTATTGGTACATTTTAATGCTTCAATATATAGGTCAACCTCCATTCTACTCTATATTTTTTTTCTTCACTCAAGTTTCATCTTCGAAAGGAAAAGATGATGAATCCATACATTGCATATTACGCTTTGTATTTTGTGGAGTTCCAACTAGTAAATCTTTCCATACATATAGCAATAATGTGCCTCCTCAATTACTAGTATTGAAAAAAAAAATATTGTTATTCGTTTGAGGTTCAAACCAATAGTTTTATCTGCTTCTTACTTGTTGTGGTTAAGACCGATATGACTTGTGAAATTTTTAGCAACTTCCAGAACTTTCTCATTTCATTTCCCTTATAATGAAACTTTTATTTGCCTTAATCATTTCCAAGATATCGCTTTCCTTATGAACGTATACACGATTGATTATGACAAAAATCGGGTATATTTCTGTTTACTTCGTGCATATCGGGAGCTATTCCGGAAGATCTGGATAAAAACGTAATGTGTAATGGCCATGATAAAGATCAATACTACAAGGATTAATTTGCCTACTCAATTTCATAACGAAATGAGAGGCGAAAAATGTTGGTAGAGAGATTATGCACGTTATTTTGTTTTTATAAATCAACGCCAGCCGACTTTCCTCTTAACCCCAAAGAGTTAAACCTTCCTTTCGCGGTTTATTCGGTGATGGGGCTCCCTGTACTGTCTCTGGGTATTAAGAAAGCCGTGGTTTCTGAAGTAATGAGCTTTCCCGTTCATTTTCTTGTGCTTAATCATTAGAGTTGACATCCAGGCTCAGCCTCTGCTTGAAATGAACAACTCCCTGGCTAATTATGTATTTTAGTAAACAGATACCATTTCTTGCTTTAACAACTATTATATTTGACATGGAATTTCGTTATACTTGATTTATGATGATTGATCAGCGATAGATACGTAAGATGAAAATATGCCAGATGGAAAACCTGCAGAGGTGAAAGGTCAGAGCTTCTGAATTATCACTGTCGGGATAAATCCTTTCTGTATGATAACATTATTAAGGGAGCTGATTAGGTTTCAGGGCCAGATTCAGTGACACTTATTTCCAGCAAATATAATTAATATTTACAACACAAGCAACATAACATGCGATCAATTTGAAAAGGTGATGGGGCCCATCTTTAGAAGTACAAAAACTTGTAGTGAGTGTGCCGTTAACACAAATGAAGATGATATTCCATGATAATACAGTATCACTGTATTACAAGGGAAATACAAAACCGAGGTAAAGACAAGGACAAAGACATGAGGCAGTGACAATAACAGACAAAACCAGAAAAAAAAGGACAGTGACATAATACGAACATTGACGTTGATAGGGACATCAGCTTCGATTCATTTTTATTTATTTATTCATGTTTTCTTTTAAAAAAATAATACTGGGTAGGTACATTCAGTTTTGCTAACTGCTTTACAATGGCGCCTTGTATATACACAAAATAAAACAATAGATACATTTGTAGCAACATGATTCACACAATCACAGATCAATAACATAAACGAACAAAAGAAATCAACTTAACTACACTTCTGTTACATGTATACGTAAAAGAAATAAGGCCTTAACAATTTAGAAAAGGGAAGAGTATATAACCCAAAACAAAACAAAGAAAAAAGTCTAGTAGGTGTGACAATGTAAAAAAAAAAGGAGGTCTTATTGGATTCAGTGGAAGACAGAAGTTAAAGCATGCGGATAAATCTTAAACAATTTGTTTTGAATAAAGCCAGTGACGAAGACAGTTGTACTTCAATGGGGAGTTTGTTGAAAAGAGAGCTACCGGTTTATATAACACGAATAATGGGACCCAACAAACGTGTAATACAGGGGGATTGTCGAGGGAATAATATAAAGAATGGAAAATTGGGGACAGTCATCAGGCAGCCATCAGGCTGCAACGATCGAGACAAAAGCACCTAACGTGACAGCAAGAGACAGAAAAAAAAGACATACAGTCTGTGTATTCATACACGGCATACTACACGTAGTCATGAAATAAAATTCAATAACATTATGAAATGAATTTTCTTCTACCTAATTTTGAAGTTGTTTAGCAAACTGAAAGCTTTTCAGGGGCGGGATCTCACTCCAGATTTTTGGACGTCCCGTGACGTTCTTTGTGTAGGTGCGAAGCTAAAGAAAAACGGGCACTGTATTGACAATGAAAACATATTAGAGAATTGAGTGGGCAGAAGGCCAGTGACCCCGTTGATGAAGTGAAGATGCCCAGTTCATATCTCACAACTTCAGTGACATTCCTGATAAAGTGGTTTAACATTGTGATCGTGGCTGCGCTTTTCAACTCATTCAAATTTAAACTATTATGTATAATTATTTAATGCTTTACATCTCAAGTGAATGTGTTTGCCCATCGTACGTAACAATACGATAAACATAAAACTAAAGATGAAAGAATGTGACTACAATAATTAATTCGTAAGACGCTACTTGGCAGTATATATTAAAGTTTGCTTATAATATCGGTATTTTTTGAAATTCTCCTTTGAACCTCATTGAGATAATTCCACGATAGTCTAAACGCCAGATAAACTCCAAGAAATTTTGTACATAGTTGAGCAATGTCAGCCATTATTGCAGTTCAAACACACAACACACACACACACACACACACACGCACGCATATATATATATATATATATATATATATATATATATATATTAAAAAATTAATGGCAATCGGTTACAATATATAAGTTGAGTATACAACTTATTTTGGAGAGATTCTGCAATAAGTCTCCCCAGTAAAGCAAGTCTGATTTAATCTGCTAGAATAAGAGATCGACGTTTCTTTTTTTTTTTCAAAATATGAACTAGTTTGAAAAATAAAAAGAAGAAGGATTAAACCTGGCTCTTGCTGTGAGATTGTTGGAAATTCTGTCGAATGCAACAAGTGAAATTTAAGCAGTTAGATCGATCTATTAAAGGTCTTGTTTATTTTTTTTATTTCGAGTTATCACATTTGATGCATTATCATGACGTGTAGGTAACTTATATCAACAAAACATCCTACATGTACCTAATAAAAGTTTCGCAGTAAGGCCTAAAATATAAGGAGATATCATTATTTTTCTCGATCAACTATATTACTGTAGACGGTTCATTCTAGAAGCAAAATAATTTCATTCTTGTATATTCAACAATATTTAACATTGATTAAACTGATCAACATTTTTATTTTTTTTTTGTCTATCCCTAACTCACATTTTGAACTATTATTGAATCAAAGCCGGGTTTTTTGTTTCATCTGAATATGGTTTAATACCTGTACTCTAATTTTACCTCCAGGCTTCTCGTCAGTGCTCCTCCGGAAGTGAGGGAAAATGTGTAAGGATATACCAATGAGATGTGCAGTCACCACCGTCTAGACAACCCGAAAATGAAAGGATTGCTTATAAGGCTATGGCGGTCCTTTTGCTGGGGACATATCGAACAATCTGACTAAGTATTCGTAGTCGGCACCTGTTCCAACCTGCGCCGCACCGCAGATGACCCCGTTAGCCTCCTCTCAGAAATGTCCACCCAGGACGCGTGTGGGTTCTGAACTTGAATTGAGTGGCGCCTATTATGGTTTCCGCCTTGACCTGCTAAAATAAAGACCTTCTGACATTAACAGGTTATGTCTTCGTAGGTTTTAACACGACGCTGTCCATCCACGAAGGCATAAACCCTTCATGAAGTGTCAAACCAATTGGCAAGTTCTTCTTAAAAATTCCGTTCCCTCATACAGGAGCAAAACCATCATAAGCATGCCAGCCATAAACTCTTTAGAAGCGAATGAAAATCTTCGAACCGCATGATATCACATGTCACAATGCAAATGTATTTGTCTTCTACTCTCGTCTCCTATACTGTTTACTCACCTCGGACCTTACAACTTTTAGAATAGGTCAGGGAGCTTTATAGAAACCAGTAGAACTTTTGATCTCTTTCATAATTTCAAGCTGTCGATTCCTTTCATGTCATATCAGACGCCTGTTTATACGTCAGAGTCATTTTCTAATTTATTGACGTGATATAGTTCGGGATCAAAAAGGAAAAGAAAAACAGAACTGCGCCCGGAGAAATTCTTCTCATTGGAGATTAGGGTAACGCTTTGTTATCACTAGAAGTGATGGCTATAAATAAAAGAAAATAATAATTAGGCCAAGGGTTCTACTGAATGGCATAAAACCCGAATCTCATCGAGATCTTGCTCGATAAATTCTTTCGGCCCAAAGAATCTTTCCAATGCCATTACTATAAGTCAATAAAATAACACTGCCTGAAGCTATATACTTCTTTCATCAACCCTTATGTAAATGATAATGAAAATAAAGTAAGTAAGAATTGTATATGGCTCGAAATCCACTTGAATCCAAAAGATCGAAGTGCAATAGATTAAAAAAAGAAAATAAATTACGTACATAAAAAGATAAACGTATCGAAGTTTTAACGCCTGTTAATATATTCGCAAAAAATTGAAAGTAAACGGAGAAAGTGCACATTCCAAACCCAGATATAAGGTTCGAAAATCAGAGTCTGAAAGTTTTCATGGGCAAATTTAAGGGTCAGACGAGATGTTTGTCACTAAACAGAAAATACCTTCAGTGCTACTTCAACAATTTATTCAAAGCATGCATATCATACATAAACGGTCCTTGGAAGCCAATAAGAAATGGATTTGTATACATTTTGTGTACTGATGGAACTTTCTGTTTAACAAGGAATTTTTATGAAGGTATAGTGGTAGGCCTATGGATACGTAAAAGAGTCCCCACATTATATGCATAATAGGCGATTCTATTTCATTCAAAAATGCAACGCCCTCGCCAATCTCCCTCGAGAGTATGCCGACTCTATGCGGAGTATGATGGTTTTCTGTTTGGAGCTTCGTCGGATGAATGGAACGCCATAACATTGATATCTAATAATTTTTTCACCTTGGGGCTGTGACAACTTGTCGTCGCGGGGGGGGGGGGGGGGGGGTTATGAGACATTGTTTCTTAAATCTTGGTGATTTTTTTTCAAATCTATTTTACACATAATTAGTCAAGTGATGTTCTTTTGAAATCTTTGCTGTCTTACCCAAAAATTGACGCCACAGTGGTATGTCAAACGAAAGGCGATCCCATTGATATAATGCTTTTGCTGCCATGTTTTTTCGCTCTTCTGTTTGTTCGACATTTTTGAGATATGAGGTTCTGTCAAACCAGTAGCGATATTATACATATATGCATACTTACATGCATACATTCATACATTCATACATGATATATATATATATATATAAATGTATACATATACATAATTATGTATTATATACGTATCATGTTCAGCTCATGTTTATGTTTATCTCTCAATTACTCAATACACTTGAAAAGGAAATGAAGCTGAGGAACACAAATTAAGATCAAAAGTTTCTACAAATCTTGCAATCTATCCTGCGGCATCCCTTGTCATCAGTTCGTCACGAATGTAATACGATCAAGATAACAAAATGACTACAGTACACATATCAATACCATACCATTACAGATAAATGGGCCTATTTAATTATGTATACAGTGGAAGAGGTCACAAGCGTAGTTGCTGTTGGTAAATCATAGAAACCACTCGCCATTTGCCTACGAAAAAAAAAGTGTGTTCCACTAAAAATACAAAAGAATAGTTTTATCCAGTTTTGTTCAATACAACACTGGCAATACCGTCAATCTCCATACAACAAAGTCAAGCGTCTCGTTTACAATGGTTTAGAGGACTTTTTAAGGTATACGGCACAGATTTCACAGAAGAGTATGGATTGACGTTGACTCGAATAAACATGTGCTTCGGTCTATGGTGAGTTACTGAACCATTAGAAGAGTTACGCCAGGAATTTAATGCACACTCTGCCTAGAAAGTCGTTGCTGATTTCTTTACTGCGAACGACAAAGGCTGTTTGTTGGTTGCTGTTGTGTGTGTGTGTGTGTGTGTGTGAAAGAAAATCTGGCCAAGATGAAGGTCAAAAGGTATTTGTTTATAAAGGTGAATGCACTTTGCTGACAAAAGGAATGTACAAGTAGGAAGGAGAAGCTTGGGAGGACAGGAACAAAGCGATGAAAGGTGATAGTAATAAGCGTGCAGCAACAAGCTAAATCATGAAGCATTTTTAAATTATTTCATAAAAATGATCAGGAAGTAGTGCCTGACTTGGGTTTAATAAAACATGCACAAGAGGACACAGTAAAACATTATGTATTTTTCGATCACAAACCACTACAAGAAGAAATTCATTTTACATGCGTATCAGGAAACCATGGAATATAGTTTACCCAGAAATTTAATAGATGCACCCAGTGTCTTCAGTTTTGAAATTGCTTTGGATAAATTCTGGGACAATGAACCCATAAAATTTAAGTTTGACGCCACGCAACCTGGTCACGACCCAGCTCATCTTAAGGGCTGAACCTGGATCTGAATAGAGTACAGAGGCTCAGCCTGCGTTCAGAATCTTCCATAGGTATCCATAGGTATTGTAGGTAATTATATTAACACCAACATAATGCAGACGGAAGTGCATTTAAGTGGAAATCGTATTCACACAATCTGCTTCAAATGAGGCAGATATTCGAATTAAACGCCTCATGGAGAGGAAATTGCATTAAAACCGGAGAAGGAAGCTTGTCAGAAATAGTAATAACGAGGACCCAAAGAGGTGGGTACGGGGTCTTACCGAAACGTCGCTGCCTCTCGTCATGACGGCGATTGCTTGAAAAGAGACACAATCAATTAAAAAAAGGAAATGCACTTGATGATTATGATCTATGCGAATCCTGTACCGCTCTCCCGTATTGTATGAGATATTTCCACTATAACAGTGCCAAGGAGGTTTGGAGTCCGTTGGACAGGGCAAATGACAAATTCAAATTATTGACTATCACTGCTTGCTCGTAGACCATCGAGGAGGATGTGGGTAGAATGAGACGGACGGATGCAGCGACAGGAAAAGCTTCGAGCCGTCCCCAACGAGGTCTCGTCTCTCTTCTGACTTACGGCGCATCAGCGACAGAAGACATTAGGTGCATGAACCACTAACAAGCGGGAAAGGTCCGCGCTATCTCTTTCTCATGTAATAACGCCTGCCTTAGTTGTTGTTACGCAGATTGGGACCCGCGCACTCCTCTGTCCACGTGAGTCGCGTTCCGAGAGAAACTTTCATTGATTGTTCATCTTCACCCCGCAGTAAGCAAGGAGAAAAGCGCTCGCTAAAACCCACTCTTACGTGGCAGAGGGTACAAAAGAATCACGTGGCCACGCACTGGCGTAGCCTGGGGGGGGGGGGGCGATGGGGGCGGTCGCCCCCCCTAAGATTTGGACCGGGGATTTGGGAGGTGGAAAAAAAAAATGCGTGTATACTGTCTCCTTTGCAACCTTTCATCAAATAAGATATTTTTTTTTGAATATTTCACTCAAAGTATGCACCAGATCGTTGAATTTCAATTCAAAATATGCAAAATCTCTCGTGCTTGGGAGGGGGTATCCCCCTCCCAAACCCTTCCCCTCTGTGCCTCTTTCCCTAGCTAAGTACACTTTTTAGATTTACAAAAAATTATGAATAATTCTGAGTGCACAAGACTTATCACTTATATTCCGAAAACTCAAGGTTCCCTCATGTATAAGGGGAATTTCCCCTTTTAATCAACCCTTTCCTCCCTCAGCCCCCCCCCCCATCAGTTTGTTTTTTTTTTTGTGTGTGATTTCCCCAATGTTGATTCCATCAAAATATGCGTATACGAGATATCTCAATTTCAACCTTAAAAAGGCAAAAGCTCCATCGGAAGGAAAGGGTGGAGATAACACTCGCCCACGCCTTCTCCCTGCTCGCCCCCCCCCCCCCCCCCCCGCCATGCATAGAAGTAGACTGTGGCTATACCCAGATCGCTTTATTTCAATTCTAAAAACTCAAAAGCTCCACGAGCGGGAGGGGGAATCCCCCTTCCCCTAAGCTCTACCTCACTAGACTTATATACATACACACAGATGGTGCACATTCGAAATAAGAGCTAAATTCCGTGATTTTAACACTTCGATGAAAAAGTATTGCACCAAAAATTTGCACCAGATCGCTGAATTTCATGACTGAAAACGCAAAATCACCTTCGTGTGGCAGGAGATATGCCCCTATCTACACCCTCGTGTGCATGCTTTTTCTGTTTGATTGCTGAACAGACAGCGTCCATGATATTCAGTGCAAGAATTAATACAAGAAGACTAGTGTATTTAAATTATACCATTTTATAGGCAAATTGTTCAATAATAACCTACACTAAAATATACTGCAACCATAAACAAGTGGGACTGTTTCAACTCGTTAAAACACGCAAAAACATGCATCAAATTGCACCATTTGCAACATCAAAATGCAAAAAGTTCTCACCGTGGGAGGGGGGGACACCCCCCTCCCACACCCTCCCCTCCCCCCTCGCTCGCTCCACTCGCTCGGGTTCAGTCGCGTTCATGATATTCAGTGAAAAGAATTAATACAAGAAGTGTATTTTAATTATATCATTTTATAGGCAAATTGTTCAATGATAATCTACACTAAAATATACTGCTACCTTAAACAAGCGGGACTGTTTCACGTCGATAAAACGCGCAAAAACATGCATCAAATTGCACCATTTGCAATATCAAAATGCAAAAAGTTCTTATCGTGGGAGGGGGACACCCCCCTCCCCTCCACCTTCGCTCGCTCCACTCGCTCGGGTTCAGTCGCGTTCATGATATTCAGTGAAAAGAATTAATACAAGAAGTGTATTTTAATTATATCATTTTATAGGCAAATTGTTCAATAATAATCTACACTAAAATATACTGCTACCTTAAACAAGTGGGACTGTTTCACGTCGATAAAACGCGCAAAAACATGCATCAAATTGCACCATTGGAAAATCAAAATGCAAAAAGTTCTTACCGTGGGGAGGGGGAAACCCCCCTCCCACATCCTTCGCTCGCTCCGCTCGCTAGGGTTCAGTCGCGTTCATGATATTCAATGAAAAGAATTAATACAAGAAGTGTATTTAAATTATACCCTTTTATAGGCAAATTGTTCAATAATAATCTATACACTAAAATTTACTGCTATATACCATTAAACAAGTGGGACTGTTTCACGTCGATAAAACGCGCAAAAACATGCATCAAATTGCACCATTTGCAACATCAAAATGCAAAAAGTTTTTACCGTGGGAGGGGGAACACCCCCCTCCCACACCCTTCCCTACCCCCTCGCTCGCTCCGCTCGCTCGGGTTCAGTCGCGTTCATGATATTCAATGAAAAGAATTAATACAATAAGTGTATTTAAATTATACCATTTTATAGGCAAATTGTTCAATAATAATCTACACTAGAATATACTGCTATATACCTTAAACAAGTGGGACTGTTTCACGTCGATAAAACGCGCAAAAACATCCATCAAATTGCACCATTGGAAAATCAAAATGCAAAAAGTTCTTACCGTGGGGAGGGGAAACCCCCCTCCCACACCCTTCGCTCGCTCCGCTCGCTAGGGTTCAGTCGCGTTCATGATATTCAATGAAAAGAATTAATACAAGAAGTGTATTTAAATTATACCATTTTATAGGCAAATTGTTCAATAATAATCTACACTAAAATTTACTGCTATATACCATTAAACAAGTGGGACTGTTTCACGTCGATAAAACGCGCAAAAACATGCATCAAATTGCACCATTTGCAACATCAAAATGCAAAAAGTTCTTACCGTGGGAGGGGGAACACCCCCCTCCCACACCCTTCCCTACCCCCTCGCTCGCTCCGCTCGCTCGGGTTCAGTCGCGTTCATGATATTCAGTGAAAAGAATTAATACATGAAGTGTATCTAAATTATACCCTTTTATAGGCAAATTGTTCAATAATAATCTTCATCAAAATAAACTGCTACCATAAACAAGTGGGACTGTTTCACGTCGATAAAACGCGCAAAAACATGCATCAAATTGTACCATTTACAACATCAAAATGCAAAAAGTTCTTACCGTGGGAGGGGGGACACCCCCCTCCCACACCCTCCCCCCCCCCCCTTGCTCGCTCCGCTCGCTCGGGTTCAGTCGCGTTCATGGTATTCAGTGAAAAGAATTAATACAAGAAGTGTATCTAAATTATACCCTTTTATAGGCAAATTGTTCAATAATAATCTACATCAAAATAAACTGCTACCATAAACAAGTGGGACTGTTTCACGTCGATAAAACGGGCAAAAACATGCATTAAATTGCACCATTTACAACATCAAAATGCAAAAAAGTTCTTACCGTGGGAGGGGGGACACCCCCCTCCCACACCCTCCCCCCCCCCCCCCCTCGCTCGCTCCCCTCGCTCGGGCTCGGTCGCTTCGCTCCCTCGCAGACTAACCGCCCCCCCTAAGATGAAATCCTGGCTACGCCGTTGTGGCCACGTCTGAAGACATGTCCACAACAATTGATGTCTTAATACCATATGAAGGCTACTCAGTTGTTATGTAGCACCGTCGGGTTGTCGTGTTTTTGTTTTTTTCATATGCGCAGGACGTTTTGTCTGTCTCACTTGTTTATGCGAGTAAGACGTTCCCCAAGAATGTTTCTTTATGAAGTATTTATCGGGTTGGTATATCTATTTAATCAAGGTCCAAAAATCCATCCCTGGATGACGCGCCTCTCAAGGAGAATAACAACCACAACGCAGTCTTTAGTGTCCAGCTTCTGTATCCAAGGAGATAGGTGTATGTTATCCTTCAAGGGCATCATATCAACCATTTGCAAATGAAACAACCTATAGAATTTTTACTGTTCTTAGCAACGTAAAGATTTTGTTTATCACAACATCACTCTGAGATGGAAAAAAACACACGTTTTTTTACTCCACTTGAATCACTTGAAAGGTTAGGGTTAGGGTTAGGGTTAAGGTTAGGGTTAGGGTTAGGGTTAGGGTTAGGGTTAGCTTCTAATAAAGCACTGGATAATGATCTCCTTGGAATAACTGGTTGATTTGTTTGTTTTGTATTTTGCATTACCAATGTATTATATATTTCCTTGACCAATTTCGCACTTTTGCCAGTCCATTTGATAGATGATTTATTTGATTTTATAGTAAAAACCCCTCGTTATAGCTTAGTCTCTCTTTCAAAATTGCAACGCGTGCGTCCAATGTAGCATTTCGACCAATAAAATTTGCACATTTGGCTTTCGAATTTATTCGTAAAAAGTCTTTTCAAATTGGTAGGTACTCTACATTCATTCAGATTAGCCATCCCTGACCGAAATGGGTATTTGAGTCATTTAATTTCGCCAATGGGCAGTAAAATTCCAAACATATTCATTCAAATTAATGTCATGTTATTTCTATTTTCAAAAGGTGAGAACATTTAATCATGTATTTCAATGGGACTTTTGTGTCAGTCATCCATACACTGTTAAGCAATAAAAGTATCATATCTTTGACCCTATTTAACTCGAATTTGTTGTTCTGTAACGCCCATTTTCTTTCATACATGTCATTAAAGGCCTACCTGTACAGGTACTACAGATTAGTTTCATCTTCTTACAGTCATGACCGCATAAGTTAGATATAGACGAATATCTCAAGAAGACAGAGAAAGAAATATAGAAACATCTGAGGACCGTAACCATGACAACTTAGAACTGGCCGACACACTTGGAAATAAAACGCTCAACGGCCAGATAAGTCTTCCGACTGTGAGACTCAATAAACACATCGGGAAAAAAAATGTTGCCAAAATGTCTAAAACAAATACGAAAAATGAATTGTTACAATACTTACAAAACGATAACTATGATGAAAGAAAATAAAGAAAGAACCAAAGCATAATATTAACATGTGTGCTAAATTGACTGCAAACATGCCAAATTGAATGCCCAAAAATAAATTCGAATGAACGAGCGTAGTTACGTGATCACGTGACTATATCATTCTAAATTGAATGAATGAATAGCGAAATGGTGCTTGTTTTACAAATTTCAGTTCGAAAAGTGTTGATTAGAATGAGGATAAAGGTAATTCGAATGCTCCAAAATGAATTTGAATGAAGAGATTATAAAATTGAAATAACGATCATGTCATCTAGGCTAGATTTTGCTATATTGAATGCAGCAATTGGACTGAAAAAAGTGTGAAATTGGCATGGAAAACCTATAAAAAAGCTGAAAAGCCTTTTATGATTATGAAAACATATGAAACATGACTTGGCTGGGTTATTATAGATAAGAAACAGGATTAAACTTAAGTATTTCCATTATGATCATTCAACAGTTTATCACACAAAAAGAATTCCTATTATGTAACTCGAAAGTTTCTGTTTTTGTTTATATAAACAATGAATGCACTAATCACTCTTTCTTTGTTCAAAAGATAAGGATCAATGGAAGATAAGGATCAATGGAATATACAAATTACGATAGGGTCAAGTGTGGATTTACCATTGCGAAAACCTTTAAATGTTCGTCATCACTCGCACTGCTTCCTTCGACATTAAGAATTGAATATTGAACTTAATAATATTGCAGCTGCTGCTACAAACAACTTCTCAAAGGAATATACCAAATTTATTCCTCTGTATAGTCATCATTATCGCACGGATCACTTCTCCTCCTCTTCCTCCTCCTCAATCTTCTCCTGCTTCTTCTTCTTCTTCTTCTTCTTCTTCTTCTTCTTCTTCTTCCTTCTTCTTCTTCCTCTTCTTCTTCTTCTTCTTCCAAAGAGGACGAATCAATCCTTGCTCTTCCGTTCTTCGGTGTCATACAGAACAACATAGAGGGCGCATTCCATTTATTGCTGTGCCGATATGAAGGTAGATTGTTGTTGTTGTTGTTGTTGTTGCTGCTGCTGTGTTTATTTGTTTTTTTTTTTAACTCACGACCACCATCGTCCCATCTGCTTTCAATAACCTGAATGCTGTCATTATCACTGTTTTGTAAAAGCATGTGGTGGTCTATAATTATAGCGTGGCTATCACCTCATTTTCATAATTCCTTTTATTTTCCGTTTTTTTCTTTCTTTTTCATTTAAGATTAGTTTGTTATTCAGAGTTGTGTTCGCTTGATTTTGTTGTTTATTTCGTTGATTCCAAAACTTGATGGTTTGATAGGAGGATTACTTTAGGTCATAAAGATTGCTATCTTTATTATTCATTTATTGCTCTGACCGATTCAAAGAAACACAATGTGCTAATTCAGCCTCAATTTCTTCGTTTTTTCCCCATCAAATCAAGTGTAACGGCAGGGTAGGCACTACTCGTGCTATTACATCATTTCGCCTTCAATCTTTTCCTTATCTGTCAGGATTGCTGCTGCTCACCGAATAGAGTATGGACTGTCTTTGCTTATCGCAGTTGTACTACTGGGAAAATTACTTGTACGTGTCGTACACAGGAATCGGCGGTTATTGTTTCGAACATGAAATAACGATTACTACACATTGTGACAGACGACGGAAAAAAAAAACGAAATACAATTCATCCTACTAGTAACTCACCACTAACTGTAATTGACAACAATAATAAAACAATCCAGCGAGGAGAGTGCAGGGGGAACATTCAGGACGTGATGTTTGGTTGCAAATGAATAAGCGTGACAGGTTGGCTCTCACAAGGACCGCTTCATGTCTCTGTTTATGATCCGATTTGTTTTGTCGGTGCATGATATGGCTTTGTTGGTGCGTGACGCAGATGAATCATGGGAAACTGTTTCAGTACAGGAATATCATGTCACATTCGATATTGCAGACGTTTATCCGCTTCGATCGCACGAGAGTACGCTTTTCTTTCTCTGCCCATTAATGGCATTTTCTTACCTTAGAAATGTGATTTGTTTGAATTAGACTGATTACCTGGGGGGTAATATGAAATATATAATGTAATATAATGTAATATATATTATATACAAACAGCCAGTACTGATGACGTAGGGATTTGTTCAGGGTGTTTGTTTCGGATTAGTTAGGTTAGTTAAAGGTCTTTTTTTTTTTGTCGCTGTTTCTTTTGTTTCTTCCACTTTGTTTGTATATCAGTCAATCGATCATTAAAATTACGTTTTGGGGGAAAATTACGTGTGGGAGGAATGCACCCTACAAGCACTGGTTTTTACCATTCTTCCCCATTTCCAGCTTTTCCGTATACCTACAATATTTTGTAAACTTTTCCTTTATTTTGTATTATCATACAATCTATGTATTCAATTTCTGTAAAATATTCATATGTTTATAATGGAAATGGAGAAAAAAATGAATGAATAAAAAGGACTGAATGATGTAAAGCCTTATAAATAGCTACAAACGCACTTCCTCCGCACGAGCACCTGTATAGATATTAAAGTGAGGATTCCGTTATCTTAATTCCTGGGAGGTGTTTCATAAAACTGTACGTAAAGTTACGAACAACTTACGAGCGACTGGTGATCAGTTCTTGTGCTGAATTATGGAAATTCTGATAAGTATAGCACATCAGAACTGATCACCAGTTGCTCGTAAGTTGTTCGTAACTTTACGAACAGCTTTATGAAACAGGGTCCAGGTATGATCCATATTTCTGAGGCTTTTGAAATAACTGTAATATCGGTGTCAACGTTTTTCTCCTCCTCCTCCTCCTCCTCCCCCGCCTCATCGTGGTCCCCGTCTCCTTTTAAAAGATAGATCCTATAACTTGGTGTCATTTTTGTGAGAAAACAGAATGGCCTGATCTATGCCTCTTTGTTTGCAAAGAAATAGTTCGAACAAGCTGTACCAAGACGTTTAGTGCTTTCACTCCATGGTAAGTCTAGGGAAAGTCATCCTCTAAAGTGAGACATAGGCCTACATAACACTAAATCATAACAGCACTGCAACTAAGGATAACAGCAAAACGTTCAAATTTCAGGAGCATAATACACAGTGACTTCAGAGTCCATCTTTCACACACACACAAAATGCAGGGCATTGAGTAACTCGTATCTGAAGCGCCCTCTATCAACAAGATCTGTTCACTTTCTATTAAAGCTAACCCTCACTATAATATTCGGCGGTATGATAAGGATTCAATTTTTGTGAAAGAGGTGCCGATGACTTAGATGTTACTTTTATAGTAACATATTGTAATAAATTGCTGGAATGCCTACATGCTCAAAATGCCCAAATGCCGGAACAGCATGACATCAAATCTCAGTGATGCTTTGATAGGCATTTTTTTCTTTGTCACTTTTTGCAAACACCCTTTGACGTATTATTGTCTTCTTTCATTGTCAGAGGTCTAAACAATTCCCTCCAGTGTCGTGCTTGAATGTGACACATGTGCGTATAGAAAATAATAGTTAACAGACACTGACGTGTGCCAGACGGCTGAGGCCTAATGGTGAGAGTGCTTGAAAAGTTCACAGATTTCTCTATGTGACCAGTCTCCAGCATGAAAAACCTGATGACATTATGGACCGTCGATTGTATGGTTCTATATCAAAATGTATTATTGCCATCATACATGAAGACGTTTGGGACGTTACAATTTTTGACTATTCTGAATATAATCGTGTCGGTCGCTGTACAAATAAAACATAAGGCGTGAAAATGTTAACTTCCCTTCAAGCGGCTACCAAGTTCGATTTGACGTTGTTCGTCAAGTAACAAGATAATTTAACATCTCTCTTCATTTTCCGATAGCTTCTCGAGTTGGTTAACAAGCCATACTTTTCATATAGGCCTATTTCTCTTTTACCATTTCAATACACGTTTGTATTTTCTTGTCCAGTTTTGTTTGGTAAATATTTGTTTGTTTATTTATTTATTCATCTATTCACAGTAAAATCACAAAAATGATACAATACAAGAGGATCGGAAAGTTAAAGATAGACGGATGGCTTGCCCTTCTCACCTCGGCCTTTATTATGTCACCCATTAAACGTAGAAGACACTACAGACAGGTTTGGTTTCTCTTTTTCGCCGTGTTTGACGTCTAACTCTTTGCATATCTGCCGACTAGATATGGAAAATTTACGACTATCTGGACAGTGGTCATCCCTTCATCACTATTTCCTATTTTACCGAATTAAAGGGATCGTATAGTTTTGGTTGAGACCTAATTTCAGGTTTCTAACATTTTTTTTTGAGAGAGAGAGATAATGAGAAACCTCTTTTGAAATATGAAAGAGCATGACTGTAATTCCATGAGGAATTTATTTGAAGATAATTGGTTTTGAAATGGCTGAGATATCCAAAACAGAGCGATTCTAATAAAGTGTGGGACCCACATTTTATCACGATCTCTTTGTTTTACTTTGTTTTTGGATGTTTCAGTCATTCCAAACCCGATTTCCACTAAAACAAACTTTGAATTCCTCTTAAAATGGTATGCTCTGTACTATACCATAAGTGTTTTCTTGGTATCTCGCAAAAAGTTAAAAGCCCAATTCTCATCTCCACCAATACTGTACCATCCTTTTAAATATGGCGATTATGGAAGAAAGGGACAATTAATTATCTCTCTATTCTCCTCTCCAAGCAGTGGCAGTATGAAAACACCTTGTCTTTGTAGGCACTCATTATATAGGCCCTATACTCACAATTCCGTATAAACAGTGGCCATGAGTTATCAAAGGGGACTTTTCACTTCAGTTCATAAGGTCCGTTCAGTTCAGTTCCATTCAGTTCAATTCTATTTCTGCATTTTTTCAAGGAAATCGTCTTAGGCCAAGTAAAAAAAGAAACCAGTTTCTCGTCCTCGCGCGCATCAATTTTGGCCGCCGCATCGATTTTTTTACTATTTACTATTTTCAAAATGGCGCTGAAAATACCAAGAAATTCATAATTCTCGTCCCAGCCCGCTCCCCGCCCGCATCGATTTTCAGTTACCGCATCGACTTGTTTGATATTTACTATTTTTTCGGCCGCCGGAAAACAAAAAAATCGACAATTCACCTACCAATCGTGATGTCTTATTTCTAATTACGCCTTGCGTCCTCTAACTTCTGCAGTGCGTATGTAATAACGCATGCATTTCATACTGCGAGCTCGGCAAGAAGGAATGACCCACAAAGCAGTTGAACTGTACTAGTAGTTGGATGGGCGGGCCTGGGCTGTGATGTACAGCGCACTCGGTACGTCGTGATGTAGACAGGACGTTGAGCACCTTCTGTACATTTCTCTCGTGCTGTTGCCCGATTCATGTGCTGCTAGATTGATTGCGCAATGTAACCACAAACCCCGTTATAACGAGGTCCGTGGAACCGGCGATATTACCTCGTTATAACCGGTACCTCGTGATAATTATACTCATAAAAAACAAAGAAAAACAAGCATGACGTCATATACCCATCAATATCCTTTGCGTTGTTATTACACAATTATTGAGCGTTATTATTGAGAGTATAAAGGGAGATTATTTGTGAATTAGACGAAGAAATAGAGGCTGAAAGTTAATTCTTTATTGTAATTCTTGTTTGTTCAGCTTTTTCTAAACACCAGCGCAAATATGGGGGCAAATATATAGAGTAACATACAGGCCTTGTTTACCGTAATTAACTTGCTAGGTATTTTTACGCTGTTCGTGCCCAGCGGGAATGCGATGATTTCATGAATCATTTCGGCTGTAATCTTGTACACATGTACAATGTATGATCGTTGCGCCCAAATGGATTAAAAGTGCGTTCTTTATTTTCTTCCGAAAATCTCTTCGCGTTTTGTACGACCGTTCTTGAAAATAATGTGACAGGATTGAATGTGGGAGGTTGTCATCCTGTTTACGCAAATCTGTACCTCGTGGACCATTCTGAAAGAAAGAAAAATCTTCATTGTGAAATGCAGTGTTAAAATTGTGATAATGAACAAACCCAGACCTATTCAAACTAATAAATACGTTTGTTTCTTTTTCTGATTTAGGTTAACATGCGTCATTCAACTTTTTTTACGCTACTGTCACCGGGCGAGATCGCGATGATTTCAGAGTAACATACGTGCGTTGTTTACCGCTAACTTGCGAGGTATTTTACGCTGTTGGTGCCCAGCGGGAATTCGATAATTTCATGAATCATTACTTGGCTGTAATTTTATACAATGTATGATCGTTGCGCTCGAAGGGATCAAAAATGCGTTCTTTATTTTCTTCCGAAAATCTCTTCGCGTTTTGTACATCGTTTTTTGAACTGTTGAATGCGTTTGTTTCTATTTCCGGGCACCGATTAAGAAGTAGGTTACTAACATGCGTTATTCAACAATTTTTACGCTACTGTCATCCGGCGAGATCGCGATGATTTCATTAATTAGTTCGGCTTTAATCATATTATACATACTCATATTTAAATTATCATTCGTTAATGAACAAATCCAGCTCTATTCAAACTAATACATGCGTTTGTTTCTTTTTCCGAGCACCGATTAAGTAGGTTAACATGCGTTATTCAACTATTTTTACTCTTTACTGTCACCTGGCAGGATCGCGATGATTTCACTAATTATTTCTGCTTTGATCATACACACTCATATTCAAATTATCATTTGTTAAAATGAACAAATCCAGATCTATTGAAACTAATAAATGCGTTTGCTTCTTTTTCTGAACACTGATTAAGTATAGGTTAACATGCGTTACCGTGGTACTCAACTATTTTAACGCTACTGTCACTCGGCGGGATCGGGGCGATGATTTTATTATTTCGGCTTTAATCATCCAAACTCATATTTGCTCAAAACCAGCAAAAGAACTGGAAGTCGGAACTAAAATTGGAAAGGATATAATGATGAGTTGCACACGCATTCCAATTGTCCATTTTGGTCACAATTTTATTGTCGCTACATGAAAATCTAATGATTATGTTTAATAATTTAGTAGGAACATCGGAAGGTGTTCCTGTGTCTTATCGCGTGATTAAGAAGAAAACATGGAAGGAACGGTTCTCTGCAAAACGGGAAAAGACGTGGATAGCGAGATTTCGGTTTCCAATGTTTCATTTGTCGCGTGTTTGAAAGCGGCAATCTGGTCAAGAAATAGAACCTCGTTATATCCGATCAAATTGCTTATGTTTATCTTTATCATGATTTACCGAAATTGTCCTTGTTATAACCGGAATCTCGTTATCACCGAACACGTTATAACCGATTCCTTCTGCCATTACACGCAAAGGAAAACGGGACCGACGCGATCACCTCGTTATAAGCGGTTCCTCGTTATAACCGAACTCGTTATAACGGGGTTTCACCGTAGTAGAGGAGACCAGCCAGACAGCATAGCAGGCGTTCTGGAGCTGGAAAAAAAAAATCGTGGAGTGACGGAGAGAACCGATCTCAAGCGCACGTGTACACAGCGAACGGCTTTAAATAGTGAATATACGTAGTCAACTGGTTTGTATTCTGTCTTTCAGTAAAAAGGAAATCAGGTGGTTGTTTCACAGGGTTGACAATTGGCAGTATTGTCTGCGGCATTTTAAATCCTTGAGCGAATAAGTTTACATATGAGAAAAGATCTAACTCAGTAAGTTTGTGTTGTGTTGAAAGGCAATAATAATGCTATGCATTTCCAGAGATAATGGTTGGATTCATAGGTTCAGCAAGTGATGCATAAATGTGTATAATTTATGTTAATTTTTTCCCATACCCTTGATATGACTGAATGAATACAGTCACAGTGTAGTTAAATTGGTATACTTGTCATGCATAAACAGCAATATACGCAGATTTGGTATTAAATTGTGCATCACTCAAAAGTGGTTTATATCACTGCTCAGTGCTGCTTCTTGGTAGCACTGTAATGATGGCCATGGAAGAAATGAAGGGAGAATGTGACTTACCTTCACAGGTACATGTTTTACAACATTATGTAGTTTTGGTATACAATCATTCATCATCCAAATGATGAGTGATTATCAAATGTCTTTTTAGAACATGAAGAAACATCTTTAAATGTTTAATGCTATAATGCCATATCAGTATCATTTTGACATCCATCTGCAATTATTGTACAAGCCAGTTTCCAGTTGAATGTGCTACAATAATTTATTGTACTGTGAAGAAATGCAGATACATACCAGCTACACAAAAAGTCACAAACACAAATGATAAATAAAGCAGTGTTTTGAATATCATGGAACTTATTTCAGTCGTACATACTTTTGTTGAAAGACATGTTTTATACCTGTTTCAATTAATAGCACAATACATCAGAATTGCAAATACACTGGTATCAGAAATGCCGTTACAACACTAAATACCAGTATTAAGATGGCCATTTTCCCTTCGACATCTGTAGTGGAAAGAAAAGCAATTTCTGCATGCATGAAGTTTCATTTCAAGTATGGTACATACATCTATTTGTTTGAAGATGCACAGAGTGCAGGCAAGACATACACTTGGGACCTGGTCTCTCATAAAATTATAACACAGCTACCAGAGTGATATTTCATTTCGTAAATTGGATATAGAAAATAGTAAAGCCCTCTCTTGTTACCTTTCTCAGAATTACCGGACGAGAAACACATATTACTTTCATTTTGACAATCCTCGAAAAAAATAGTAAGATATCAAATAGTAAGGACCTCCCTCATCGCCTTGCTCAAAAAACCCGGACGAGAAACTACTATCTTTTTTTACTTGGCCTTATATGAAAATGACAACACGTGTATCTGACAACAGAACAGGAAAAAATGATATTATATTTATGGTGTAATAATCACAATCTTTAAATCTTAAACATAACAGCGGTGAGATCTAAGGAATCGACAATACACCTGTTTCCAGGTAAAGAGGAAGAAGAAAATGCAGGAGCCTGCCGTCTTTAAGCACATGCTTGATAGTGACGGCAGCCTCAGATTCTCAAAAAAGGACATAAGGAAATAACATGATGATATAAAATAATACAGAATGGGGAAAGTTCCCACTGACATGTTTTGTACTACCTTTGAAAGGGGACTCCACTTTAACGTAAATAACTTAATCCACCACTAAATGACTAGTGACAACTTTTATGGGCTTTTTACACTTGCAAATTTTTGCCTAGTCTCGTACCAACGGTGGGGCTAAGGGGGGGGGGGGGGGGGGGGGCTTAGCCCCACCGTTGTTACCGGACTTTCCTTAGCCCACTCTCTGTGTACACTTGTTTTTGCGAAAGTGGGCTAGCCCCACCGATAATCCCGTACTATCTGGCCTTGCAAAATAGCAGGGTTAGCACCGCAATTGCGCAATTGTGCAATTGCGGTGCTAACCCCGCAATTGCGGTGCCAAGCAAGCGAGTGTAAACAGAACGAAAAAATAATCCGGGGCTAAGCGACGGAGACGAAGTCCGACCCCCACTGACCAATCAGAAACGAGGTAGCAGCTGCCGGTGCGTGCGTGTACTTGTACAGTACGCAGCGTAATCATGAATATTCATGTGTTTGGAAAGTACGGGGCTAAGAAATACGAGTGCAAAAAGGTCACTTTTCTCCTTAGCTCAGGACAAGAACTTAGTACGGGATTTATTGGCGAGTGTAAAAAGCTGAAAAAAATTGGTACGGGACTAACGATAGTCCTGGGTCAGAGAAAGTACGGGGTTAAGAAACACAAGTGTAAAAAGGGCTTTACATGAGGACATAGTTGGAATCAGAAGTCTAACCTGAAGTCATTGCTAGGAAAACACTGAATAATGTGTCACGTGCTTCTATTTCCAAAGTAGAAAGCACGAAAATAGTTTGCACTCCATACCGTGAGTAGCCTACTTCTTTTTCTCTACTTTAAAGGTCAAGATTCGATAGCAGATATACATTTTTTGTGAACGTAAGTTCCCAGGCAGTGTTTCTTTATTCTCTTATTTCTACATTTCTTATCTTCGTTTTTCTTCCCCGTTTTCCTTTCATTTTTCGTGTTCGCTATTGTGCCATTTTGACAGTAATATTGATCTTTATTTATATA
Source organism: Diadema antillarum (assembly GCF_040938485.1). NCBI lineage: Eukaryota > Metazoa > Echinodermata > Echinoidea > Diadematoida > Diadematidae > Diadema > Diadema antillarum. The sequence continues at coordinate 712,188 of NW_027272094.1, read as the reverse complement.
GTGTACTTGATGGCATGCGTGCAAATAAAGTTCAGTGTTCGCTCCGAATCCTTTGTCCATTTTCCTCGCACTATGCCACGAACAAAATAATGATGCCACCTTTTCAAGGCTGCAGTTGGACAATAGTATCAACAATACAAAGAAAAAACACTCTTCGTGTTTCGATGACGTCATACTAAGCGTTTCTTTTCAACTGAAACACGTCGAGAACACGTTTCGTTCCGATCAAACGTGACAGTTTTATGCCTGACACGAACATGATGGAGGGAAATCAATGTGCATTAAGGGAGTGGGAATGTGTCGCATGATATTGGAAGGCACAAAAAAAAAAGGAAAAGAAAGTGCATGCAGACGGTTTAAGATTATTGTGGCTGTTCTCTGAGATCGTAGACATTTACGATGTCTTTTTGATTTCCTGATTACTCGTGGAAATAAATGTTGATCATGAACAGCATGGGAAGCAGCGAGGGTAAAAGGAGCTTGAAGAAGGCATAACCCTGAGACCTGAGCTATTGACGAATACAACGAGGCTAAGCAACAGGGCTACGGAATTCCGCTGTGTATTCACAAAATTGATGTTCATTTATACGCATCCTGTCATTGAAGACGAAGGTATTAGTATTTCGAGTTTGTTTTACATGATTCATCCTGTTTCATTGGATTCGATTTGAATTACTGGAGTTGTGTTTTTTTTTCTTCCTTTATGCTAGAAGCGTCATTTCAGTGAATATGAAGACCAGATCGGGAAGTACATGTATTGAAAAAAAAAGAAGAATTCCAAAGATAATACTACACAGACAAGGCAGGAAAGTTGATCTTTTGATACACAATTTCACGCAAGGATAGCATTTTACTGGGTAACATTAACACTTTGGTAATGTTTAACATGTCGGGTAATTCACCTTTTTTTTTTCTGCAGACGTGCGCATCGACTTTAGGGCTCGAACCCATGACTTCATTTCTAAGGGTCCAATCATGATATGACCACAATAATGCTCCTATACTCACAAGCGTAAACAGGTCATTCGTAAGAATCGAAAGATAGGATTATGCAAGCTACATTCTCCCCCTTTTCCCCTCTTTTTATGCCTCCGCCACGAAGTGGTGCCGGAGGCATTATGTTTTCGGGTTGTCCATCCGTCCGTCCGTCCGTCCGTCCGTCCGTCCGTCCGTCCGTCCTTCCGTCCGTCCGTCCTTCCGTCCGTCCGTAATGAATTTTGTGGACAAGGTAACTATCAAAACCTGTTGAGGTATCCTAATGAAACTTGGCATGTATGTGTATTAGGGGGTGAAGTTGTGCCTATCAACTTTTGGGTGCACATGCTCAAGGTCAAAGGTCAAAAGGTCAAGGTCAAATACATAAAATTTCACTATTTCCACCATATCTATTGAATGCCTGAAGATATTTTCTTGAAACTTAGTGTATACATGTATTACCCAATTAAGATTCTCTGGTGAAAGTTTGGGTCATGAGGTCAAAGGTCAAAGGTCAAAAGGTCAGGGTCAAATACATAAAATTTCACTATTTGCACCATATCTATTGAATGCCTGAAGATATTTTCTTGAAACTTAGTGTATACATGTATTACCCAATTAAGATTCTCTGGTGAAAGTTTGGGTCATGAGGTCAAAGGTCAAAGGTCAAAAGGTCAAGTAAAAATATTAAAACTTCTTTTTTTTTCTCCATACCTTGGAAAATTGTTCAAGGTATCTTCATGGAACATAGTATATACATATACTGACTGGAAGTGATTATCTAGAGAATGTAGGGTTCATGGGGTCAAAGGTCAGGGGTCAAAGGTCAAGTGCAACACTTCAAAATTTTACTATTTCCCTCCTATCATGCAATGCCAGCAGGGTTATTTTTTTTTTTACACTTGGTGTATGCATACATGTGTAACCTAATAGAAATTCTCTGGAAAGTTTTTTTTTCTTCTTTTTTTGCCTCAAAGGTCAAAAGGTCAAAGATCAAGTGAAAGTGCTGAACTAACTTTTTCCTTCATATCTCGGAAGTGGCTCAAGTTATCTTGAAACATAGTACATATTATGCATGTTCTACTTGAAAGTGATTATCTTATGAATTTTAGGGTCAAGGAACAGATGAAAATGGTAACAATTTACTATTCAATTCAGAAATTGCACTTTTTCTCCACACCTGTACCTTGAAAATTACTCAATGCCTAAATGTATGAATGGGTCAAAGTCGAGTTAAAGTCCTTAAATCCCTAGATACATGCTCTCCTATTCATCCAATTAAACCTAGGTCAAGGAAGATGAACATTCAACCATAGGCGTAGCCAGGATTTTTTAAAGGGGGGTGTTTAAGATTAGATCTATTCTTTATCTTAACTGAAAATAATTGATTGACAGGAGAAGCGGGAACACTTTGGAAGTATGGTGGAGAGAGGGGGTGGGAAGCGTGAAGAAGCTCAAAGGAGTTTTGATGATAAACCTGAAAAATGGTAATAATAACGATAATAATAATGACAATAACAATTATGATAATAATGTGAATTCAATCAATTCATCGTTTATTGTCCATATGGGAATTTGTTCTCTTTACATGTAACTCAATGGAAATTACATATTCAGAAGATACAGAGACATGTAGACATAAAAATAAAACATGCAAATATATGAAAGTGACATTAACAGGAAACAAGGAAAAGGAAATGTCAGATTTAATTATTTCATATCAATCTGAACTATTTCTGTCATTCTGTTTAGTATTATTGTTATCATCATAATCATTTTTATTATAATTATTATTATCAATCATTATCGTTATTATTATTGTATTGTATTGTGTTCGTAGTGATCTCATCTGAAATTTCATTAACTTTACTTCTCTTTTTTTCACGGTACAGAAGTGTGATTTCGTCACCAAAATTCACCATAAGCCTCTAAGATAATTCCATCACCTAAGCTATCAGCCGAATATGACTCTGTCACTTCGCTTGCCGTCCGTAACCATTCTGCGAGCGAGCGACTGACAAGAAACTTTATTTTCTTTAAAACGTAGATTCGTCATCAAATACAATAATTGATTTTTATTAAGTACATCTTCATGCCGCATCCGAGGATTGTTACCCAAATAGTATGATATTCAGGCATCACGCTACTGGAAACCATCTTGTTCCTAGATTTTACGAGCGATAAAAAATTGGAATTTTGTATACTGAGAACAGGGGGGCATTTCATGAAGGAACTTGTCTTATAAAATATCTGACAAGTCAATTATATCCGACAAGTTTTTAGAAATTCTTAAGTCTGATTGGCTGATTTCTCTGAACTTGTCTGATATAGTTGACTTGTCGGACATTTTATCCGACAAGTTCCTTCATGAAACGCCCCCCCCCCCAAGGTTCTAGTGTATTGTTTCTCCATTCTCATGATGGTGTATATTTTATCGGCATCTTCCGTTCTCATAGTGGGTATGATAGGAATAGGCTATTGGTCACAGGCCATTATCCACTGACATTCATCTATTTTATGTCAACCTCCGCCCGATTCCTTGCAGTTATATTATATACTAAAATTCTTTATAAGTAAAAGAATAATATGACATTAGATAGAGACACAAGATACAAACCAATTCCCTTTTATAAGAATAGTAATTATTAATATAACCTGCATTGCTTAAGAAACTTAAAATGCGAGTGAGAGAAGGGAGCAAACGCTTCCGGGTATTTCTCTTCCACTTTCTTTTTGTTTGTTCTTCTTTCCTTTCTCTTTCCTTTTCTTTTCCTTTCTTTTCCTTTCCTATTTTCGTAAATGTTTTGTTGGGTTTTTTGACCAGCCAATTTGAGGGGACATGTGCCCCCCATGCCCCTTCCCGTGGTTATGCCAGTGTGACTCATGGGCAATATGAACTAGAAGGGCCGTCGAAGGCGGCAAACCCACGTCTCTACAGTGCCAGAGCCCTGTTGTTATGAAGGAAATTTATCTTGATTCTTTTTCTTACGAGTTACATTGAATTTTGCTTTAACTTATAGATGTAATGTAGTATCCAAGAAAGTCACTGGGTTAAACATGCAGAGGCGTCACCAGCTATTTTTCAAGGGGGATGCGTTTGGACAGTAAATGTAAACTGTGAGATTTTTTTTTTTATTTGGTTTATTGGTTCCTGTGTCATCATGAACATTTACACATGCTCTATAGTATATGTACATGCATACATGTAATTGTATACGATGTCGTATACACGAATCTTTCGCTATGAAGGACTATACGTAACGGGGGTACATTATGTGACGGTGTGAGATCCTCTGCGATGATCCATTCCACTCCTTCAGTGCGGAGGGTGTGGGAGGGGGATACCCCCTCCCACGTGTAAAGACAAGAGTGTAAAAGTCGCGTTTATATAAGAGCATAGTGAAAATGAAAATACTATGAAGGACTATTACGGGGGTACATTATGTGACGGTATGAGATCCTCGGCGAGGGAGCGAAGCAACCGAGCGGGGAGAGGGTGTAGGAGGGACTTTTTGTAAAAAGAAAAAAAAAAGAGAATTGCATAACAATTAATCCGTCCCATACTGAATTCTAAAATCTCCATAGACTTAGTACACAGGCCGCCAGGTTCCCGTTATGGAATGGGTTAAATACGAGCGAGCGGAGCGAGCGAGCTTGAAAATTTTGATATTTTACAATCCCCAAAACTGCCGTTTGTAGCTCTATCTTTTCGCTTTGGAGATAAGAGAGGGGGGGGGGGGGGCAATTCCTGGCAGCAACATGAGGATAATGGCATAATGATTAAATGCGAGCGAACGGAGCGAGCGAGCAAGAAAATTTTGACATTTTACAGTCCAAAAACTGCCGTTTTTAGCTCTATCTTTTCGCTTTGGAGATAAGAGAGGGGGGGGGGGTGGCACACCGGGCGCAACTGCTGGCAATTACTGGCAGCAACGTCAGGAGAATGGCACAACGATTAAATGCAAGCGAGCGCAGCGAGCGAGCTCGAAAATTTTAGCATTTCACAGTGTAAAAAAAATGCAATTTTTAGCTACATCTTTTCGCTTTGAAAATTAAGGGGGGGGGGGGGGGCACCGGGCGCAACCGCTGGCAATTACTGGCAGTAACATCAGGAGAATTGCAAAGCGATTAATGCGAGCGAGCTTAAAAATGTTGACATTTTACAGTCAAAAAATTACCGCTTGTAGCTATATTTTTTCGCTTTGGAAATTAAGCAGGGCGCACCGGGCGCAAATGCTGGCAATTACTGGCAACAACATCAGGAGAATGGGATAACAATTAAATGCGAGCGAGCGGAGCGAGCGAGCTTGAAAATTTGACATTTTAAAATCCCAAACTGCGGTTTGTAGCTATATTTTTTCGCTTTGGAAATGAAGGGGGGCGCACCGGGCGCAACTGTTGGCAATTCCTGGCAGCAAGATTAGGACAATGGCATAACGATTAAATGCGAGCGAGCGGAGCGAGCGAGCAAGAAAATTTTGACATTTTACAGTCCAAAAACTGCCGTTTTTAGCTCTATCTTTTCGCTTTGGAGATAAAAGGGGGGGAGTGGCGCATCGGGCGCAACTGCTGGCAATTACTGGCAGCAACGTCAGGAGAATGGCACAACGATTAAATGCAAGCGAGCGAAGCGAGCGAGCTCGATAATTTTGGCATTTCACAGTTTAAAAAATGCCGTCTTTAGCTACATCTTTTCGCTTTGAAAATTAAGGGGGAGGGGGCACCGGGCGCAACTGCTGGCAATTACTGGCAGTAACATCAGGAGAATGGCAAAGCAAATAAATGCGAGCGAGCTTGAAAATGTTGACATGTTACAGTCAAAAAATTACCGTTTGTAGCTATATTTTTTTCGCTTTGGAAATTAAGCAGGGCGCACCGGGTGCAACTGCTGGCAATTACCGGCAACAACATCAGGAGAATGGGACAACAATTAAATGCGAGCGAGCGGAGCGAGTGACCTTGAAAAAAATTGACATTTTACAGTCAAAAAAACTTCCGCTTGTATGTAGCTATATTTCTTGCAGTAACATCAGGAGAATGGCATAACAATTAAATGCGAGCGAGCGGAACGAGTGAGCTTGAAAATTTTGACAGTCAAAAAACTGCCGTTTGTAGCTATATGTTTTCGTTTTCAAAATTAAGGGGCTGGGGGCGCACCGGGCACAACTGCTGGCAATTACTGGCAGCAACATCAGGAGGATGGCATAACGATTATATCGTCTGTATCACTAAAGTTTATTCAGTCAATCAATTTTCCTTACAACGTTTTTGTTACCCAAGGTTCCACAATAATTATGTTTTCTCAATTTACTTTGTTTTGATTATGCAACCTTAGGCCTATTGTATGTTACCAAAGAAAGTGAAATGTTTGTGTCCTTTTCGAAAAATGAAATAAAGTTTGAATTGAATTGAATTGAATTGAATAAAATGCGAGCGAGCGGAGCGAGCGAGCTTGAAAATTTTGACATTTTACAGTCTAAAAACTGCCGTTTGTAGCTATCCTTTTCGCTTTGGAAATTAAGGAGGGGGGGGGGGCGCACCGGGTGCAACTGCTGGCAATTTGATACTGGCAGCAACATCAGGAGAATGGCATAGCGATTAAATACGAGCGAGCGGAGCGAGTGAGAGTGAAAATTTTGACATTTTACTGTCCAAAAACTGCTGTTTGTACCTATGGTTTTTTTTTTTTTCGCTTAGGAAATTAAGGGGGGCGGTGCGCCACCGGTAGTCAAGGATGTCGGTTTATGTTCATGACTGGGGGAGGTATGACCAGCGTGGGGGCTTCGAAGTGACCAAGCGGGGGAAGGATGGGCAAAATCTGCACTTTAGAGCATCTCCTAATTGTTTGTGTTTGTGTGTGTGTGTTTTATACATGGAAAAGTTGGAAATAGCCCAGGTCAAGGCTTATTATTAGCAATGCAAGGCCTTTTAATAAGTATTATGTAGTATGTAAAGCAACACTCGGTGATCTATATAGCTTTGATATAACGAAGTGTAAGGTACAGAGGTGTACATTCTACATCACATTGCGCAAAATTGCAGCGACTATTTGCCGTTCGGATGTTCTGAGTACACTGCTCCATCCAGCTTTCATTCAGAATGCCAACCAGGAATCACGTTGATTCACAATCTTTTGTCGGCTCCGGGCTTTTTGAACAATGTTTCACACTATTGATGCCGCTTTGATTATGGTTAAAAGAAATCTTAGAGAAAAAAAATAATTTCTTGCTCACCCTTTCATGTCAATTTCAAAAGCAGTTTACTAACCCTTGAATTACAATTTTGATTTTTTTTTTTAACCAGCGGTGCCCCCCCCCCCCCCCGTTACGCCACTGATTGGATGATTGGAGACCTATAACGGGGGAGAGTGTGGGCGGGGTATCTCCCTCCCATGCGACGGAGCTTTTGCATTTTCTGAATTGATAATCCGTTGCACAATGAATGATACCGTACCTATATATACAGTACGATCGATAGATAGTAAACACTGTATGTATAGCATCAGTGCTGCCAGATCCGGGGTGCGATTGTTTATGTTTTTTGTTTTTGTTTTGTTTTTTTCCTCCTGGTGCAAAATAAAAAAAAATAAGAAGAAAAATAAAAAAAAGAACAATTATTTAGCGTCCGGCGTTGAGGTCACTGGCAGACTGAAGCGTTTTTGTGCGTGTGTGTGTGTGGTTTTGTTTTTTTTTTTGGTGTTTTTTTTTAGGTTCAGAAGGGGGGTGCGTTCGCACCCAGCGCACCCCCCCCCCCCCCCCCCCCCCGGTGACGCCCATGATTGAGTAGCAAGTAACTTGCTACTCCCAGACTCATAACAAAACAATATTGGATTAGCTTGTGCCTATTGAACTGCTAGAGCAGCCGCTGCACGTTGCGCGGCGCGCGCGGTCCCCGGACGCCCCTCCCCTGGACCGCGAGCACAGCGTGCGGCGGCTGCTCTCGCAGTATGCCTAGGTCTAACTTTGATATGTCACCGAACTACCGAAGTACAGTATTGTCAGTTTGCTGTGTTAAAAATCATTATGCGAATTACGTTGAAAACCATCGGATATAAACAGAATTAGACCTCTAGTAAGTTAGCTTACCTTGAGATTCTGTGAAAACGGGAAAACGTGCTTGAGCTGCTTCCAGTAGGCTACTATACTGACTGTACTTGGTAGTTGATACTACTAACTTAGCATGCAATTGTGCCTATAATATAGGCTGCAGCGCAGCATGCATTGCGTACACACATAATATTATGCATCATACACAATTTACGGTACCGCGTACAGTATAACACCGGTAAACGGTGAACATTATGCGCATTGTATCTTCGCGATTCGGCCAGAAAACAAAGCAGGGAAGAGAGAGAGAGAAAAAAAAAATGAACACAAAAGAAAGGAAAGGCGGAATTCAAAGCGGTAAAGACAGCTTTTGTTTCATTTTTCAACATCTAAACATTGTTGAAGAGGGGTGTTGAACAGCTCAAACACCTCCCTTTTGCCCAAGGGAGGTGTTTGAACACCTCAAACACCCCCATTTTGGCAAAGGGGGTGTTTGAACACCCAAAACACCCCCCCTCGCTACGCCCTTGCATTCAACACATTTGTGACAAACTTGTCATTTCAATATTTGCCAATTTGTGAAAATGTAATCACACATTGTCCACATGTACTATCTAGACCTATTGGGAAAATCATGCATTATGGCGGAGGCATACCAGTCGCCAAAGCGACATTTCTAGTTTCTTCTTAAATTGATCTCATGTGAGTTGACATTGGTTCCTTTGATTTTGTTTCATCAATCTGTCGTTCATTAATTCATTATTCGTTCTCTTCTGTATTTTTAGGGTCCCATTTCGTACAAGCCTTGCTTTTTAGTGGGACCCTCCATTTCCATTCCCATCCTTACCTAATTTGTACTATGCATATATGTATGTTTTAAAAAATACAGTTATGTTTTTTTATTTAGTTAATCGTTATCACATGTATTTGTTAATCTATCTTTTGAAATTGTTACCCTGCTTATACACTGTATGTAATTTTCTCTGTTATCTGTTGGAAGTGGAAATTAATTTGATCTTTGATCTTTGAACATTGAAAAAAAAACGTTCAACCACCTGAACATTTGTTCTCGATTTGTTTTTTATTATATTGCTTTGTCAAATTATTTCTAAACTTCTTATGACCTTATTACAGTAGGTATTGATTACATTTTACATTCTACCTTTGAAATGAAAGATTACTTGCATGGGATCAACATGAGATCATCGTTTCAGCAAGTTTACATAGAGCATAAAAGAGACGAATGTCTGACGAGGCAAACTGTATGTGAGAGAGTTAAATGGTATTACATCCTCAATTTCCAGAGGAACAGTAAAATAACGGACTCATCTCTGTTTGACTTATGTTCTTGTTTTTATTTGTGTTTGTGCTTGTTTTTGTTTTTTCGTTTTTCTTCCTCCAGATGATTATCCAGTCATGTGATGGAGAGAGGGAGCACGGACCAGCTCTTCAGTTTAGTAACCTGTCCCTACATCTTGGAGACCACGAGGTCTTGAAAAACGTGTCCGGTAGGGCGGAGAAGGGGAATTTGCTAGCAGTTATGGGTCCCAGCGGTAGGTAATATTCAATTTGTGTACACTCTAAAAAAACCCGAGTCAGAACTGACCCGGAACTGGGTCCGTTGGGGTCATACACCGTTCCGGGTCAAAAATGACTTGGAATTTGGTCATGAAGATCCCGAATGGGGTCACCCTGACCCAATTCATGACCCTGAATTGGTCATATCTGACTCCATTCCTTGTCATTTCTGACCCGGAACGGTGTATGACCCCAACGGACCCAGTTCCGGGTCAGTTCTGACTCGGATGTTTTAAGAGTGTACGACTGGCTTAATTGTTTATTGCTGTTGTTGTTGTTGTTCGCCGCCGCCGCCGCTGCTGCTGCTGCTGCTGCTGCTGCTGCTGTTGTTGTTGTTGTTGTTGTTGTTGTTGTGTATGAACGTGGCTTTCGCCAAAGCCATTCAGCTACAGCCCTTAAAGGTGAGTATTGTCATGGGCGTGTCATCATTTGGCGAGGAAGTATATGCATAATATCTCACAAAATAACGATTATGCCGTCTTTGCTATATAGTGTTGGAGGATGTGCAGTCAAATAGTTGATAATAGAAGACAAAACGTGGAGAAGGTTAGTGTATGCATGTTTCCCTGTTGACAACATAATTATATACGTCGCAAATTAATTTGGTTTTAATAAACATCCTTTTTGACTTAAAATGCACTAGTGATTACTTATCTCTTTCTCTCTTTTCTTTCTCTCTCCCTTTCTCTCTCTCACTCTGTATATATATATATATATATATATATATGTAATTATATATATATATATATATATATATACAGAGAGATCATGTCTTTATGTACTTTATATATATATATATATATATATATATATATATATGTATATATACATATACATTTATAGTCCTTTGTATATGTAATAGTATCCCTACTGCAAAGAGCACAGTTTCCCACAGTGTGTTAATTCACAATGTGTTCACATAGGCGATTATGTGAACATACTCAAATTTAACAGAGTGAAGATAGTTTAACACTGTGGTGTGGTTTTCACAGAGCGTGCACAAAGTAATGCTTTGTTTTAGACTGTGAAGTAATGACTCACATTGTGTTTACCCGTTTTTTTTTTTAATTGATTGATATTTTTTTATTGATTGGTATTTTTCATTGATATTACCTTATTTAAATTATGGAATTTTAGCATGGGGCAGTGCCCATCAAACTTTATTAGATAGATTATTGTTATTACAAAAAAAGGCACTTCGTATTATTTGTGGCGTTTCTGCATGTTCCCATGCAGATCCATTATTTGTTAGATATAAGATTTTAAAAATCAAAGATTTGTTTTTCTTTCAGCTGGGTCAGTTTATGTTTGATTATAACACAAATGCACTTCCTAGCATTTTTGATTCAATGTTTCCACGAAATCAATCTTTTCATAATTATCCCACCAGGCGATCAAATGAGTTTCATTTGCCCCTTCTGAGAACGTTATTGGCTCAAAATACATTTATATACAGTGGCCCTAGATTTTGGAATTCTTTAAGTTGTGATATAAAACATTCTTTATCTTTGAATTCGTTTAAGCGTAAGTTAAAATCTTTTTTTTTTTTTGGAACTCATATTAAGCTATATACGATTCATTACCTAGCTGGTCTTTACAGCCTAAGGGTTCATCGTCAATCATTGATTTCATCATTATGTATTTTTTACATTATCTTATTTGTATAAACTTTGTTCGGCTGATCGAGCTGAAACACCTCAATTCCCTCTTCTGATCCAGATGTACAGCACCTCAATTCCATCTTCTGATCCCGATGTTCAGCGTGTTGGCTTTTCCTTTCACTTCCTTTTTCTTTCTCTCCTTTCTGTCCATTGTTCTTTTGTGTTTTCAAGTTATTACTGTCATGGTATACCCTACTGTAAAGTCATGTAAAGTCGTTGTGTTTCTACTGTCTTGTTCTGTCCTGTCTTGTTCTGTCCTGTCTTTGTAAAAAAAAAGTTCAATGTATTCATAAGAATCCTTTGAGTGGTTCACAATTTACAAGCATGCTTTTCAGTGAACCTCTCAGTTCTTTCTTTCTTTTTTTCCCTCCAAACATAACTTTGTATTTTGCCGATATGCATGTATAATTTCATATTTGTTAAACATTATCTTCCATGTAAAGTCGAATACATGCCTATGTTATATCTTCTGATTCATTTCGTGTTATGTTTGACGAAAAAGAAAGAAGGAATGAAATAAATAAATAAATGAAATGAAATGAAATGAAATAATGGTTTATTAGAACAAACATGCAAAGTAGTAGCCCGAAGGCTAAATTGTAATGCATCACACCAAAACGTATAAATTACATCAAACAACATACATTGTATGAAAATTTTAACAATAACAAATTCCAATTACATTAAGATAACAAATATACAACATCATATCATATAAAACTTAAATTTCCATGTGATTAATTCAATGCAATATAACAATTCAATAAATATATTGTGCATGATCATCTATGAAAAATAACTCATTAAACATTAATGCTCAAATAACTATGTCTGCATTCATTTTTAACTGGACTTAACGTCAATTCTCCAAATCCAATTACTCATATCAATTATTACAGAAAACACAAAACAAAGGATACTTTACAGTACAAATACACAGACTAATAAATTAATTATTTCTTATTGCACAAACACCGTATGTTATAAATTCATGAGGGTGAGGTATACAACACATGAGGTACCTGTACATTTGATGGTAAGGTACGATCTCTTCCTTGCATTATAAGTGGGTGATCACTGGTGGTTAACGAGAGTAGGAAATCAGCAGGACTAATAATGCACCAGTATGTTGTGTGGGCGTAATGGTGTGTATGAACAAAAAAAAAAAAAACATGAAAGAAAGAGCGAGTGAAAGTGACAAAGAGGGAAAGAGGGGGAGGGAGTGCAAGTGAGGTATCGAAAGAGAAAGTGTGAATACCAAACTCTGATCACCTGTGTTTTTGTTATAATGTAATGTTTACAACGTGCACAGTCTAAATCTACATATCATATCATAAAACCTCATTTTCTAATAACTATATTTCACTTATTTCTTTTATATAAATACCTGTTTCATAATCCTTATCTCTTTTACAATATAATTTCATGTACAATTCAGTCCTATAACTGCGAGACATATTATATCTCAATAAAATACCATTATCTAATTCACATAAAACATCAAACAGTAAAGGCATAAATTCATAAGATGAGCATTAACTTGAACATATACTGGCAATAAGATATAACATAATTGGTAGGAACTAAAAAATGGCATTAACAAACAACATAATGATTACATCATTAAAAACACATTATTCAATTATACACCGTTTCTTAGACTCCTCGATAAGTCCTTTATTTATCAATAAAAGCATTTTCATAATGGGTGATTTTAATATTGATTTGATTAAGAATGATGATATCACATCTCATGAATATCTTGAAATTTGTTTGTCAGCCTCTTTCTTGCCACTAATTTCGAAGCAACTCGTGTTACAAATCACTCCGCAACCCTCCTTGATAATATTTTTTTTCTAATTCTGTGCAGATTTTAAATTCTGCTATAATTCTATCTGATATAACTGATCATTTCCCTATTATAACATGTTTTGATTTTAAACATTTGGTTAATAAGTTTCAATTTTCTTCATTTAGACGTAGAGCTTCACCGGAAAATTTGGCTAGCCTTTAGATAGGGCTGACTGGTCTAGTGTTTATGATAATGATGACGTAAATGCATCATTTGAAAATTTTTCAGGGATTATGAATAAATATTTAGATGAATATATTCCTAAAATAAAAGATAAGTTAGTTAATTATAAAACGTCTCCTAAACTTCCATGGATTTCAAAATCTGTTCTTCGTTCAATAAATAAAAAAAAATAGGTTATATTATAAATTCAAAATGGAAAAAACTGAGAAGTCAAAAATACACTTCGTATAAAAATATCTTAACGAAGATTATACGGTTGGAAAAGAGGAAATATTATATGATTCAGTTAGAGAAATATAAACATGATATAAAGAATACATGGAAGATATTGAAGCAGGCTATGAATATATCAAAGAAGGAATTAAATATTACAAAGTTAAAATATGATGATAAGATTGTTGAAGATCCTAATGATATAGTTAATATTTTTAACTCTTATTTTTCAATGATTGGGGAAAATCTGGCAGAAAAAGTACCACAGCCAAATACGCATTTTTCTACATTCTTAGGTCAACCTAATTCTAGTTCTATTTTTTTTTGTTCCAACTACCAAATATGAAATAATAGATATTGTTACTGCAATGAATAATAAACGAAGTGCCGGTTATGATGATATAAGTAATTTTATTTTAAAGGGAATTATATCATCCATTGCTGACCCACTTTCACATATCTTCAATAAATCTATACTAAGTGGGTTTTTTCTGAAATTATGAAAATAGCTAAGGTTTTTCCTTTATTTAAAAAAGGAGATGAATTTGATGTAAGTAATTATAGACCCATTTCTTTGCTTTCATCCTTATCTAAAATTTTGGAAAAATTGGTGTTTGTAAGAACAATTAATTTTCTTAATTTTCATAATGTTTTTACATATTCTCAATTTGGGTTTCGTCAGAAACACAGTACCATTCATGCCCTTTTGAAGTTTATTGACCACGCCGCGCATACTATTGATAATCATTCTCATCTTATTGGCATCTTCCTGGACTTCTCCAAGGCCTTCGATACGATAAATCATGACATTTTATAATATAAATTGACTCATTATGGAATACGGGGGAGGGCCTTGGAGTGGTTCAGGAGTTACCTACAAAATCGAAAACAATATGTATCTCTGAACGAGAATGACTCAAATCTAGAATTTATTAAATGTGGCGTCCCAAAGGGTAGCTTATTAGGACCTTTACTTTTTATTATTTATATTAATGACTTTTGTAGATCATCTGATATACTCTCATAATATACTTTTTGCTGATGATTCCAATGTTTTCTTTTCTCACCGAAATCGAGATACTCTCGTAAGCATTGTTAATTCCGAATTGAAAAAAGTTACTCAGTGGATAAGAGCTAATAAATTATCACTTAATCTCCAGAAAACTAAGTATATGCTTTTTAGCAATTCTGTAGAAGCTTTGCGCACAAATATCATTTTTGATGACACTCTGTTAGAACATGTATCTCATATTAAATTCCTTGGTATCACAGTGGATGATAAACTTTCACGGAGACCGCACATTAATAACATTAGTACAATCATTTCACGTAATATTGGTATCATAAATAGACTCAAGTCTCATATTCCAATGTCCTCTTTGTTGACCTTGTATTTTTCTCTGATTTTACCGTATCTTAATTACGGACTCCTAGCATGGGGTAGTGCCCATCAAACTTTATTAGATAAATTACTATTACTGCAAAAAAAAAAAAAAGGTACTTCGTATCATCATTATGCGGTGTCCCGCCACGTTCCCATTCAGAGCCATTGTTTACTAAATATAAGATTTTGAAAATCAAAGATTTGTATTTTTTTCAGCTTGGTCAGTTTATGTTTAATTACAATGCAAATGCACTTCACCGTATTTTCAATTCAATGTTTCTACGGACTTCCCAGTATTTTCAATTCAATGTTTCTACGGAATCAGTTTTTTTCATAATTATCCCACTAGACAATCTAATGAGTTTCATTTGCCCCTCCTGGGAACTTTATTAGCTCAGAGTACATTTATATACACCGGTCCTAGATTTTGGAATTCATTAAGCTGTGAAATAAAAAATTCCCTTCTTTGCATTCTTTCAAGCGCAAGTTGAAATCATTTCTGTTAAATCCTCTTTGATATATTTCGTTATTAGTTAGATCTTATCAATCTCAGGGTTCATCATCCATCCACCAATCTTTCGATTACTGACCTCATTATTACGTAATGGATTACATGGATTATTATGCAATAGCCATTAAATCCCTGCACAGCTGCGTGCAGTACCAGCCCTCTGAAGCACATTCTCAATCACTCCCTGTTCCATTTCGATAGTTCAGCGTGTAGGCATTCTCTTATTCTCTTTTTCTTTTTTTCTTTTGCTTTCTCTCTCCCCATTCTTTCCGTCTTTTTTGTCAAGTCGTGTCATGTCTTTTGTATTTCTCCTGTCTTGTTCCGTTCTGTCGTACATTGTATCTGTGATAAGTATTTGTAAAGAAGTAATTCATAAGTTTGTTCATTTTTTGAGTGGTTCACAACATACAAGCTTGCTTTTTAGTGGACCTCTCAGTTCTTTTTTTTTTCTCAACTGAAGCATAACTTTGTACTTTTTTGCCAGTATGCATTCTTTTGTTTATTTGTGCCATTTATCTTTTATAAAGTCGAATGTTTATGTTTATGATGTAATTCCAAATATACTATGCGTTATGTTTTGTTGGAAAAAGAAGAATGAAAAATAAATGAATTGAATAAATTTTGCAAGCAAAACCATTGATTTGACATAATTATTTTTTGATTTGAAAACCTTTCGGGTTTTCAAAACGCTCGAATTTTACAGTGTCAAGGGATTTCACACTGTGTTCACACTGGGTTCACATTGTGCTCACATTGTGGTTTCTCACGCTGTGGGACACTGTCACCTGCCTGTGTTCTCTCCAGCAGGGTATCGTATGATATACCCATGGTATTTTCAATATTTCAGAAATGATTAAATTGCATTTACATAATAACTAGTTATGTACATTATCTAGTTCTGAATCAGTGGAAAAGTGGTTTGGGTCTTGGGGTCAAGGGCAAGTGAACAATGTAGGATTTTTTTTTCACGCTATGATATGGTCTACAATCATGACAATATGACTGGAAAAATTGGTTTATATGTATTCTGTAGTACGTGATTGTTGGGAGTTACATCATTCATAGACATTTGACAGTAACTTGTGTAGATGTTATACTGTGTACTTTGTTATGTGTCTAACTTTCAACAGTTATTGTTTGACTCACATGGATTATACGTGTTTTAACCTGTCATTCGTTTTGCATGAAATTGTCATGACCGTGGACCTGGGTTTTGTATATAATCCATTTTACTACATCAGAACTTTAAAAAAGTCATGATTGAACAAATACGGGGGGGGGGGGGGGGGGGGGAGAGACGAGACTATCCTATCGTGCACATGACGATCTGCCTCTTAATGATACCGGCTCTTTTATCAGGTGCCGGAAAGACCGTGCTGCTAACGGCTCTTGCCGGGCGACAGCAGGGCAAACAGACGGGTCTCGTGCTGCTCAAGGGCCGCACCATGGACAAGACCCTCAGACGGCGCGTTAGCTTTGTGCTCCAGGAAGACCTACTGTTCGATCAGCTGACGTTGAGGGAGACACTCATGGTAGGTACCCCACCCCCCCCCCCCACACACACACAAATGAAGCAGGTTCTTTTAATTCTTCTGTTTAAGAAACGGAAAAGATTATAATGATAGTGATACCATAACGTAGAAACTGCTCATGCATTCATTTTTTTTTCATTCTTTCAAGTGGTTTTATGTTTGGTGTCAAATTCAGTCCACTTTATTTTGCTTCAATCCTAACCGGGGCGTTAGGAAGTCTGATTAATAATAGTACGATTTTGCATTGTGACAACTATTTTTGACATTTTCTCCTCTTCTTTCCCCCTCTTCCTGTAACTTAAAACTTGAATGTGTTTCAGTTATGATTCATGCGATATCCCGACAACAGGTTGCAATAAAATGTGATTGATAACATGCCGCCGTGTAGGATGGAGCCTATCAAAGTAACTCTATGTCTTGCCCATCTGTGATAATATACAGGGTGTCCCTAGCAAAAATGACCCTAAAAAATAGAAAATAGAATATCTAGACTTGGAAAAATATCTTATAGGTATAGATAGATGCAAGTCTCTTCTTTCACATTAATGACACCAAAAAGTTAAAAAAAAAGTTCAATGCTAAATAGTGAATACCGCCCTTTGTCATAAAGGACGTGAAAATTAGTTTTTGCAGGAATTGGCCATCAACTTTGGGTGAAGCGAATGTGTATAGTGGGGATGGCAATGGCTTGTGTGTGTGTGCGTGTGTGTGTGTGTGTGATAGAAAGAAAGATAGATAGATAGATAGATCGATAGAGAGAGAGAGAGAGAGAGAGAGAGAGGGAGAGAGAGAGGCGAGGCGAATTTCATTACCATATCTCCATCCTTATGCATCATTTTTTTTTACTGAACTCCAAACCAGGGCCCTGTTTCAAAAAGCTGTTCGTAAAGTTACGAACAACTTACGAGCGACTGGTGATCAGTTTTGATGTGCTATACTTATCAGAATTTCCATAGTTCAGCACAAGAACTGATCACCAGTCGCACGTAAGTCGTTCGTAACTTTACGAACAGCTTTATGAAACACCCCCAGTTATCTCATATTTCTTTTCCCAAAACTGTATACCATCTTCATGTGGGGGCACTTTCAGCCACAGTTATGCTACGCCCCCAGGCAACTATTGTATAGTAAATTCTTGTGCAACTTACGTGTAGTCTTCTTTACAAGAGTGGAGAATAAAATGTTTTTTTCGGACTTTTTCGTGACATATTTTAAAAGAGACACATTCAACTAACCATCATGTATAAACATTATTCAAGAATTCACTATGTGGAGGGCAATCTTAAAGTGTATATTTTTTGGGGGGACATCCTATAAGAGGGATGTCTCTGATTTATTCTGATAATTCATGATGCTATATTTTTCTTTTTTCCTTTTTTTTTGCTTTGTATCTATGGAGCGCCAAATGTCGCACTGTCTATTTTGCTAAGAATCGACTGATTTCGAAACGAAATAGACCATGCGACACTTGGCGCCCCATGTGTATTTGTTTTCCAGTTCACAGCGCAGCTACGGCTGTCGCAGAAGATGACAATGGAAGAAAAAATAGACCGTGTTTCAAACATCGTCAACTCTCTTGGGCTCCGGAAGTGCTTGAATACGAGTAAGAAGACAGTACTGGTTTCAGTTTAAAACTCCATCCTTGTCAATTCGAAATATTTGAGATTAAACCTGCTTTGAAATAAGGGGAATAATAAGAAATTATGGGATATTTTGATTACAACTCTAAGAATATTTCTTATTTTTATTACACAAGTGAGAAATCTCTCATTTTAATTAGTTTTATATTGCTCTATATGACAGTCAGACCATGGACTATTATTAAAAAAGATTAAACAATATGTGGAAGGAAAATAATGCTATCACATTTATCATTATTCATGCTATACCAAAAATATTAAATATTTGTGAGTACAATGTACCGTACTCATTTCTAGTAGACAGCCATGCTAGAATGAAATAAGGGGTTTATACTATGGTGGCATTTATTCTCATAAAAATCAATAGTGGCCGTATTATTTTGAAAACTTTGCGGTAGACTGTAAAGTTTACGGAATATTGTGAAACTGTGAAAGCCGTCACAATTTCAAATTTTGTCTTACATCTTATTTTACTTCTTATGTGTGTTTTTGTTTAATCCATGTAATGTTTTTTCGTTTGTATACTGGTGCCATCTGCTTAAAGTAAAGTAGCTTTGATATTTGTGTTTTTCCCATTTCACAACACTTACAGAAATCGGTAATTCCCTAGCCCGAGGGATATCTGGAGGAGAGAAAAAGAGGGCCACCATTGCATGCGAGCTCTTGACTGACCCCACGATGCTATTGTTGGATGTAAGATCATTCAAGTTTGACCGTTTGCCGTACTTATCTAATCACTCTATATACAGCTAACGTTGCTCTGAAAGAGAACATATGGGTCATATAATCGCTTAAAACGCAGCTGTCTTGATTTCAGAAGAGTAAAAAGAATATCAACTCCTCCCCAAGAAACGGGGAGTTGATTGTATCAACCAATTTATTTATTTTTTTTCAATTCCTTTCCTATTATTTGATTTTAAAGAGGAAGACCTCCATTGCAATAATTTTCAGTAAAGACAAACAAACAAACTGCGAATTTTATTAAGATAATAAGATTAAGAATTAGAATAAGAATGAAAAATACGAATGTTGTGTACATTTGAAGTTCCACATCATTCTTATGGGACAGGACCGTCGGTCGTAGTCACATAATTAGATAAGATGATATCATTATAATCTTAGAATTCATACACTTGCCTACTTACACGCTTTCACTGTTATCTTCTGCTTTTTGACATGAATTATCAATGAGAAGAGCATGTGTCCGTGAAATAAAATTGTAGATTTGCAGCTGGTTGGCGATGATGACTTTCGAAAAGGGTGGTTTTATATATCAAATCTTTCGGGGAAAAAAATGTCTAAATTCTATTTCAAGCTAAAAGGAGAGTTGCAACTTGTATTTAGCAGCTGAAGGCAATATGTTTTGAAATATTCCTTATTCATGCCTTTAATCATACGAAATGCGGCCACACTCTAGTTTCAATTTGCGTTATTTGCGAGAGGTCACTTGAATGTAGAGTAACCCGCAAACCTACTCAGTTCCTTTTCAGATAAAGTTTCATGATTTCTTTCCTTAAGCAGGTACGTGCCATCCAGGCACATATCACTTCCAGGTGGTGTCGTGTGAAGCCAAAGTGATCTGTGGTTTCTCCTGAATATCTCTCACAATGAGTAAGGCCTACAAAAGTGTGTTGGGTTTTGTTTCCTTAGTAAAAAAAAGTGCCCAGTGAACATGTAAACATGATACACTCTTGAGGGAATCTAATCCCTCTCGAGAATTGCATCAAATAATTTTGAGTCTTAGCCCACACAAGATTACAGCTCTTTTCGTTTATCTATACCGCAGACAGCTATTTGTGCATAAAGCCGATGCTATAGAGGCAATGACAAGGCAGCCAAGGATGACATAATAGAGGCGTTTTAATTTCAATGATGACGGGAAGTGTTGCGTCATCATTGTCGATGATGTTGCTGTTCTAATAAAAAGACGGTGACTTCATTGATTCTACGTAGGAACCAACGTCGGGTCTGGACTCCAACGCCGCAAGTGAACTAATCGTCATGCTGAAGAAGTACGCGCGGAAGTACGGAAAGGTGGTCGTAGCCTCGGTTCACCAACCGTCAAGTCAGACATTCTTAACTTTCGACGATTTGCTTCTTCTGACCGACGGAGAGGTGGGGGTTCTTCTCGTGTTCATTCGTCTTGATGTGGGTCCGATAGTAGGGAGTTTTCGCAAGCACGACGCGGCCGGGAGTTGAGCGTGCCGTGTGTAAAATTTGCTTCTGCGCATGATCAAATCCGAGAAACGTCCCGTTCTGGGGAAAACGAGTAGGCCCTACTCGGACAAGTTTTAATAGCGTTCGGTCCCGATGCTGGGCAGGAGTGAGCCAGCCAGCCAGCCAGCCAGCCAATCAGTGATCTTGTCCCTGTCCAGTACAGGAAAGAGAAACAACTGCTTTGATAATTGGGACGGGAGTCCGAGTACGGGGACTGTCACAGCTGCTTGCTTCCGCGTATTCTCGGTCTTCCCGTCGTGTAGCGAAAACTCCGTATTAAGGACGTTCCTCAGTTACATTGAAGTCCATGTCGTTTTGTTCAAACTTTCCATACCGTAACTCTGACCCATCCGAAGCCCAAATATGTAAATAAAACCATAGGTTCATGTGCTTGTTTTTCTTCTACGGGACTTTGAAGAATATGACTTATCTGCCGTCCTGTACCAAAACGATAGCTTTACAGGATCAAGACCATGATTGGCAACAAAATCTGCAATGACAAACTTAAATCCCCATAATTCTTTCAAAATCCACGTTATTTTCTCCAAATTTTTTGCAAGAATTGCAGAAAAGGGTACCCAAAACGAGGAAAAGGTTTTGAAGATAGGGTTTACACTCTCATTCTTGAGCAAGCAGCACCCTCACGCGTCAGAAAACACCGAAATCTCTCAAATCCTTCTCATCGACGTTTTCTGTTAGGGGTGAGCAAAAGGACAAGGTTCATAAAACTTATGCTGTACATTCAAAACCCATGTCAATTGCACGAAACTTGACCAAATTGTAGGAAAAGGCTTACTCAATCGAAAGTGGGGGTTCATGTGCTCGTTTTTGTGCTAGCAGCGCCCCCATGCGACATATATCATCGTAAGTCCCCAAAATCTGGTCAGGAACCTATGCAGGGATGCCCTGACAGGGTGGGTTCATAAAACTTATGCTGTACATTCAAAACCCATGTCAATTTCACGAAACTTGACCAAATTGTAGAAAGAGGCTTACTTATTCCAGAAAAACAATCAAAAGTGGGGGTTCATGTGCTCGTTTTTATGATAGCAGTGCCCCCATGCGACATATATCATCGTAAGTCCCCAAAATCTGGTCAGGAACCTATGCAAGGATGCCCTGGCAGGATGCGTTCATAAATGTCACACTGTACATCCAAAACCCATGTCATTTTCACGAAACTTGACCAGATTGTAGAAGAAGGCTTACTTATTCCAGAAAGACAATCAGAAGTGGGGGTTCATGTTCTAGCTTTTGTGCTGGGAGCACCCCCATATATGATACAAATCATCCTATAGTACCCCCAAATCTGGTTATAAACCTAGCATGGGTGCCCTGATTAGGTAGGATTCATGAATGTCATGCTGTACATTCAAAACCCATGTCATTTTTACGAAACTTTATCAAATTGTAGAAGAAGGGTTTCTTAATGCAGAAGAATGGTAAATATGGGGGATTCATGTGCTCGCTTTTGTGCTAGCAGAGCCTCCTTGCGACAGAAATCATCGCAAGACCCCCAAATCTGGTTAGGAACCAATGCAGGGATATACCCTGCTAGGAAGCATGAATCTCATGCGATTCACTCAAAACCCCATTTTCTTTTCTTTCTTTCTTTTTTCAAAAACAAAAAACAAAAATCGTGTGACAATTACAGTGATATGGTGAAAAAAATATTCAGAAAGGAAGGTCCATGTGCGTTTTTGTTATTATTTCCCTTCACACAGCCATAATGCTATTATGTGGACGCAAGCGTGGAAAACTCCACATTAACATGCTTGTTTGTTTGTTTGTTTTACCCACTTGCTGTAACCATGTGCAGAAAGCTATAATGGAAGAAGAAGAATAAATATAAGGAAATGGGAGTTTTGGCGTTAGTCTGACGGTCCTCCAAAGGAAAAACAAATCTTAATATAATGACGTTGATTGTAGATTACATGTGTTGGTTGTTGCAGTGGTTGGTAAAGTGCGTGTTGTGAACTATGGATATGTACCTTGAGTACCCCCCCCCCCGGAAAAAAATCTTTGATTCTCCTTTTGTTACACCAGATTTGGTAATCAAAAATTAATATCTGAATGATGAAAGTGATAAATACATATTTGGTAATACTTTCGTGACCTTGTATCTTGTAACAAAAACAAAAACAAAAAAAAAACACACACACACAAACAATATTTTGTATTAGTAATGACAAGTTTAGATCTCATTTAGATTTTAACAGAGATATTCAGATTGTTTTAGTTGTTAGATCTAAAGACGAGGTTGTGTCATATGTTTGTTTTGTTTTTTCAACACCTAGTCTAGTAGACTAGTAGTCCCCGACTAGGGCCTATAGGCCCTAGGTACCTTAGCACTCGATTTGACCATGTTAATGAATAGATAATGAACTGCATGTCACAAAACAGATCTATGGATTGAAAATGGAAACAGCTCAGTTCCACTTCCAAGCTTCCCGATTCCGTCGATCAGTGTTATGCTACCATGACCATGTATATGCGGCTCGGAACTTTGCGTAGTACGTACAGATTGTAACGCGTACAGTTGGCACGCGAGCCGAGCGAGGCCGCCCAGCGCGGCCGCGGTGGGGAGCTGTCGGCTATCCGTGGGTGCCACACTCTAGCTCGAACTACTACAGGGGGTGTTTCATCAACGTTTGTCAGCGTTGACAACTGTCAGCACTGACAATATCAGCAAAATCCTTGGTTTTGATTGGCTGAGATACTCTGGTCACTGACTGTTACTATGGTGATTCAAGTTGTAAGCGCTGACAAACGTTGATGAAACACCCCCCAGTAGCAGCTGCTCAGCTCAGCTTGCTCAGGTCATCACTCGTGCGTGCGCTTCTACGCTCTTTGTTACGTCACTGAAACCTGCGCAGCTAGGATGCGCACAAACTCAACTGAGGAACGTCCTTAAAGGGTGTGTACAGTTCTGGTCAAGGTGTAGATTTAGCTTTTAACGTTTTGCGAGATATCCAGAAACCACTCTATGAGATGTCAAAGAGCATGCAGTTCTAAGGGGTATCAAAAGTTTATTCGATGAAAAATCGGTTTTGAAATGGCTGAGATATCCAAAAACAAGGTGAAACAAAGAGATTCTAATAAAGTTGTGGCATGTCGCCTTTTATTATTAGCACTTTTTTGGATATCTCAGCCACTTGAAAACCAATTTTCATTAGATTAACATTGAATCCTTCTTAAAATTACATGCTCTTTCATATTTCATAAGAGGCTTTTCATTATCTCACTTAGGAATGTTCAAAACATGAATTCCTACCTAAACCAGTACTCTACAGTCCCTTTAAGGCATTGATGTTGTGGCTATTTAATTCTGCCCAGTCATACGCGTACCTCATCATTTTCGTAGCAGCTTTCGCCCATACCAAAGGACATTCCTGGACCAGTTAGAACTTAATTGACACAAATAAGACAAACAATCTTTTTGTCTAACAATGACTATTTTGGCAAAATTTTCTTCAAAAGAAGAACATTATGACAGTTTAAGGATTCCGTAAGTTTTTCAAAACGGTTCTCAAATACTTGATGTAAATGAGCAAATGAGTGAGGTGATGATGTCATCAGCTTCTAAATTGTCCATTGATCTTGTGTACAAGAAACATTTATAAAAAAATCCTGTGTACATGAAACATTTATGACAAAAAAAAATAACAGTATTCATAGCTGGAAAGCTTAAAAATAATAATCAATCACGTAATTGCTTCAGGATTCAAAAAAAGATACTGGACGATGATTGCATTTGGACAACAACGACGATAACAATGCACTGTGACTATTAAAATTTCCAGATTTCATGTACAAACTATAAGGCATGCCGTTGCGGCGATTACATTAGCAACTCACTAATGCGCATATTCATATGGATTGTTCATGAAAATATTCAGTAAAAATTACTTAAAGGAGGCTCCGGATGATTTTCCAACTTCTACATTTGAACAATTATGAATTAGTTAAACTTTAATAGTACAAAGTCTTGAAATTTATAGTGATTGGGATGAAGAATAAGAATATTTTCAAAATCTATAACAAATTGTAATGAACAAGGATGATGACATGGCAGAATCACCATAAGAATGCATAATAAGCTGTGGCTCATCACAAGGAAGAAAAAGGAAAGAAGAAGGCATGCATAGATTCTACACAGCTTAAAGGGGATGGCGAGTAACAGATTAGTGGGAATCAGTGGGAATGCTGGAGGATGTTTGTTCCAATCCTTGTGGGATTCATTTAAGAGTACATTGTATATCTATTGTTATGTGAAAATTATCTGCTTCAAAATGGTCCCATATTCAAGTAATGTTCAGTTTAATGTTTCCAGGTTAGCGTGCCTGGTCAGTGACGGGGCATTAATCTGCACATTTCTTGAATATGAGACCGTTCTGAAGCAAATAATTTTCACACAACAGTAGATAATTATATAATGTACTCTTAAATGAATCCCACAAGGGTCAGAACAATCATCCCTCAGCATTCCCACTGATACACACTGATCGGTTACTAGCCATCCCCTTTACGCAATCGGCATATAAAATGGAATTACACTGCTACATTTCTGAAATATGTGAGCCTTCTATGTCATCAAGATTGTTCAGTGCAATTTGTTTAAGATTTCTCAGCGTATAGGTTTCTCCGCTCATTGACCACAATAAATTCCACAAATCTACACAAGGAGTTGTCGATTTATGTATTACGTGATATGAAATTATGAAAATCGTCTGGAATGCCCCTTTAAGCCTCACAATATTTAATAGCTTTTCTTGTCCAAATTTTGATCACATAATTACTATTGTGTTTGTCAAATTATGTTCTTTCATTCCATAAGACTTTAAAACTGGTCTGGAATTGCAATGTAAGATATCATGGGGCTGCAATAATCCTTTAGAAAAATCAATACCTTGCTCTTTGAATCTTGTTGCCACAGTGTTATTGCATACATTTCCTACCTTTTGTGCGTATTTTTGAGCAAAAATCAAAGTTTGCAGCTATACGGAAGCTATATGTTTTTGAATTCACTTTTATGAATCACACACAGGTTGTCTACTGTGGTCCAGCTGAAAACACCGTAGACTACTTCTCACGCCTAGGACTGCGATGTTTAACCCATTACAACCCGGCAGACTTCATCAGTGAGTTGATTCCTGAAGGCTATCCTGTAATACTTTCTTGAAGCCGATAAAGTAGTTCGTAAGTCATTTAACTTTGATAACAATAGGCAACTTCTATGAAACTCTATCAAATATTAGTGTTCAAACTCTATGGCTGGAAATAGTAGGCTTACATGGATTATGCAAATTCGTACTACATACTCTCTACAAAAAAAAAAAATCGAGTGAAAATATTCACTCTTAAAGGAGTGAATACAAAAAAGAGTGACTTTAGAGTGATAATTCGAGTGAATTTTGAGTGAAAATGTTCATTTTCACTCGTTTTAGAGTGACCTCAGGGGTCACTCCAAAATATTCGAGTGATCCTTGAGGTCACTCAAAAATGAGTGAAAATGAACCTTTTCGCTAAAAACTCACTCCAATTTCACTCTAAATTCACTCTTTTTTTAATTCACTCCTTTAAGAGTGAATATTTTCACTCGATTTTTTAGAGAGTAAATACGCGTCACATATGGCATACGCAGACAGACTAAATTAAAATCATGTACAGTATTTGACTTAAGTTATCTTTGTTAAATCCAGATTGGCATGTTTGTTTGTTTGTTTGGTTTTTTTTTCCCTCTACCGTCACATCGACTGTGGAGTCGACAAAATAAAAGGCACCGACGAAGAAAGAGACTGTCTTCTCCGCGCCGGGAGATCACAAATGTGGGAGTGGTTTGGGCAAAACTCTGACGTCACAGTTCGTACCATTAGTGAGGGGGTCTCTAGAGTGGACCACAATTCAGGCGCTCACTTTAACCTCGGTAAGAATTTGATGATTGGAAAGTGTGATTGTTCTGATATTTAATTTGTTAAAGATATCTGCGTGTAAATATCTAAGGCGGTGTCTTCTTTGTCCCACGGCTGTAGAAATGAAAATAAATCTTGAAACCAGGAGTAATTTAAAATCTTTTGGCTTATTATATAAACAAGATTTTGCCCTGCAAGGAGGATGCAAAAATTAAGGTTTAGTTGCCTTTATTGATTTGATTTGATTTGATTTAGTCTCTGTATGTCTTTTTTTTTGCAAATACATCAAGTTTCTGCAATTTCATTATAGTACAAAATAACAGTAGTATAAATACTTTCACAAATTATCAACATTTTCATCAATTATACAATATATTTGTAATATACATGGGTTACATCTTAATTTGCATACAGAACGATTTTAATTTTATG
Organism: Diadema antillarum; assembly: GCF_040938485.1. NCBI lineage: Eukaryota > Metazoa > Echinodermata > Echinoidea > Diadematoida > Diadematidae > Diadema > Diadema antillarum. Next base: position 685,052 of record NW_027272094.1, on the reverse strand, counting down.
ACAGATTTTGAAAGGCAAACAAGTGCTTTCAAGATTACATACATTGTATTAGGTAACGCACTTAGTGTAGCCTAATGTACTACTTCTTCGCATTCAATCAAATTCAATTCAATTTTTGTGTGTTTTCCCTTTGTGTCTTGACCCCTTTAACACACACGGACAAGACAGAACACACACACACACACACACGCAAACACACACACACACACACAAACACTGCAGCCCATGCGACCCCTGTCCGTTCTTCTCTTGCAACGGTAGGTAGGCTTACATCTATCTCAAGCCCTATTTCCTACAACACGTCATTGGGCCGAATGCATAAACGGTAGCAATTGCTTGTGCTAGCCTTTTACTCGAATCCGTATGCATAAAAACAAGCAATTTCTTGCGAGCAGAAGCTTTTGCTAGCAAGCACAAGCAATTGCTTGCTGCCCGCAAGCAATTGCTTAGAGGCCCAAGCATGTGCTTAAAAACGTATGCATAAAACATACCCTTTGCTAGTTCTTGCTAGCAATTGCTTACAATTTTCCAAGCTCTGTAAAATGAACTTGAGCTTTTGCTTAGCTGGGACGTTCCCTTTTAAGTATCATTTTCAAATTCATGAAAGAATGACCGCACTTGTGAAGGAGTAGTATAAATCAACAAGAAATTACTCATTAGTAGAGTAAGAAACTTTTTCATTTCAACAACGGGAATGTCTAGTGGTTAGCACGCAAAATGTAATGAAAAACAGGTAAGACGTCTGACTTCGGTAGAGAGCAAGGAGACGTCTCTGCACGTGCGATCTGGAAGATCCGGGTTACCAAGGTTACTGTAAGCAGTGATGGAAATCAGCCAGTAATGCATGTGTGTATAATAGTTGTGTGTATGGGTCTGTGTGTGCATTTATGAGTGTCATTTCATAGCTCTTCTGCTATGTCAGGAAATATTTCCGCACACACATGCCCTTTCAAATACATGCTGCCACACTCCTTTGTTCTTGTGTTCGCACAGGCGTGACGTCCTTTTTGTTGAAAACGCAAGCACTTTAATTGCTTGTGCCGGACAAGCAAAAGGTATAAGCACAAGCAAAAGGTTATGCATATGGATTTAAGCAATTGCTTGAGCTAGCCCTTTTGCTAGACAAGCTTGTGCTTTTGCTTGAAGCAATTTCTTACAAGCAATTGCTTGTTTTATGCATTCGGCCCATTACTTTTATCACCTTTACACTCAGGTAATGTGAACCGGATCATGATATTTTTTCGTCCGATTAGATAACAACAAAAAAGATACATACTTTGTATTTCAATTTTACCTTTTTGTTAATGAAAATGAAAGTTTATTGGAATTGAATATTTCCCGATAATGTTAAGATTTTAACATGACGTTTATCACCAGCCTTGTCCGTCGACGGACTACAAACCTCCCGGAAAAGCATCACCTTGTCGCTGCCAGTTACTGGTTTGGACACACCCTCGAGGCAGATCCTTCTTCATTCTTCTTCCGGCGGCAATGGCTCCCCCATGCGGCGACCCCTATCCACTCGATACTCAATCGTAGGCGTCCGCCAATCAGAGTCCATGGACACAGGTGTGACGGCCGACAAGTGGCCAACCAGCTTCTGGCACCAGCTCTCTACGCTCTCCGATCGAAACTTCAGACAGTACCGATCGATCATTCTATCGCGTGTGGCGCTTGTGAGGCATTTGGTGTTGGGTCTCTTTGTTGGGGCTTTTTACTTCCGGGTCGAGCACGCAGAGGAGAGGATACGTGATATGACTGGTTTGGTGAGTGTTCACTCGCAATCAAAATATCTCAAACATGTGCCAACGTTTTCTCTGGAAATCTTCCGCTTACTACGAGAAATAATGATAACATCCATGTCCTTCAATTCACAATTTGGTTTAATCGCCGCATGAACCACAACAGCAACAACAACAATAATGATAATAATAATGGAGTCTTGTAATGCGCCATGTCTGTCACACAATGGCACTCCTGGCCCAGAAAGGTAAGACCTCCTCCCACATTGCTTCGTTCAGGAAAAGATCCCAACTGAAAGAAAGCACACAGTTACTGAAACAAAAAGGTCTTGAGTTCCCACTTGAACAGAGGAATGAGGTCTCCATTCTCAGTTTCAGAGGCAAGGAGTTCCAGAGAGAAGAGCCAGACCGGGTGAAAGCTCTGTTGCCCCATGAATGATGAGTGCGGGGAACTCGAAGGGTGTGAATAGTAGATGAACGAAGAAATCTAGTTGGTTTATACTCAACTATTATGAAATAGTTCCTGAAGGTAGCTGGGTGCTGTGCCATGTAAAGAACGGAAAACCATGATCAAGATCTTGTAGACAATTCGCTTGTCAACTAGAAACCAGTGTAATTTATGGAGGACGTAAGAGATGTGTGAAGTTTCCATCGTTAGAGTTACTAGTCTAGCAGCAGAGTTCTGGAGCAGCTTGAGGCGATGTATTTGGTAGTCTGGTTGGTTTATCAGGATCACATTTGTAAAGTCAAGACGAGAATATATAAGAGAGGGAACCAAGCATTCAGTTGTCTTAGGATCGAGATATGTGTGACTAACACTTCTCTGCAAAGAGTGGAATGTGCTCATTTATTTATTTATCTATTTATTCTGTTTTCTTTATACAGGGTAGTCTCTTCAGTACATAAAACTATTTTACAAGAGAGCTCTGTATTACATACAAATATCAAAATACAATTTACAATTCGAAACAAACCTTAAACAGTATAAGAATATATTACATAAAGTACAATACAAAATACGACAAGTTAAAACGGCAATCAAAATATAAAACTGAATATCATATAAGTTAAATGAAATGTATAACAATGTAAAATTAAAGTACGTCTTACATTCAGAATAACAGTTTACATTTATTATAACCAGTAAAACATCACCCATAATTGAAAAAACAAACAAACAAAAAAATGCGATCTATCCATTATCCCCTATCCCCATTCCCCCCCCCCCTTTCCGGATGATACAGTGTAGTTGCTGCGGCAAGATGTTAAAAAGAAAGTAAAAAAAAGTGTATACGGTCGACAAGAATATGTTCAGCTAAAATGAAAACAAAATTCAGGGGCGTCACCAGCTTTTTTTCAAGGGGGGTGCGTTTTGACACTAAATGTTCACGAGATTTTTTTTGACAGACATTTTGATTAGGAAGCTCTCAATCCCTAGACTTTTACTGTTTTTTTAGGGAAACCAAGCGGGGAAAGGGCACCGGTAGCTAGGATTTCATCTTGGGGGGGGGGGGGGGGTTGGGGTAGTATGCGAGGGAGCGAGCAAGGGTGGGGGAGTGTGTGTAAGTGCCGGAGAGGGTTGCACCCCTATATAAATGGATAATGGAAATGGTGTGAAACGACAAATTACTGGCAGCGATATCAGGGGAATGGCATAACGACTACATGCGAGCGAGCGGATCGAGCGAGCTTGAAAATTTTGACATTTTACAGTCCAAAAACTGCCGTTTGTAGCCATATTTTTTTGCTTTGTAAATTAAGGGGGGCGCACCGGGCGCAACTGCTGGCAATTACTGGCAGCAACATCAGGAGTGGCATAACAATTAAATGCGAGCGAGCGAAGAGAGCGAGCTTGAAAATTTTGACATTTTACAGTCCAAGTCCTAGTCCAAACGCTGCCATTTGGAGCCATCTTTTTTCGCTTTCGAAATAAAGGAGGGGTGGGGGCGCAACGGGCGCAACTGCCGGTAATTACTGGCAGCAACATCAGGAGAATTGCATAACAATTAAATGCGAGCGAGCGAGCGAGCGAGCTTGAAAATTTTGACATCTTACAGTCCAAAAACTGCCGTTTGTAGCCATATTTTTTTTTTTTTTTGCTTTGGAAATTAAGGGGGGTAGGGCGCACCGGGCGCAACTGCTGGCAATTACTGGCAGCAACATCAGGTGAATGGCATAACAATTAAATGCGAGCGAGCGAAGAGAGCGAGCTTGAAAATGTTGACATTTTACAGTCCAAACACTGCCATTTGGAGCCATATTTTTTCGCTTTCGAAATAAAGGAGGGGTGGGGGCGCAACGGGCGCAACTGCCGGTAATAACTGGCAGCAACATCAGGAGAATTGCATAACAATTAAATGCGAGCGAGCTTGAAAATTTTGACATTTTACAGTCCAAAAACTGCCGTTTGTAGCCGTATTTTTTTTTTGCTTTGGAAATTTAGGGGGCACATCGGGCGCATCTTACTGTTTGCAATTACTGGCAGCAACATCAGGTGAATGGCATAACAATTAGATGCGAGCGAGCGAAGAGAGCGAGCTTGAAAATTTTGACATTTTACAGACCCAAAACTGCCATTTGGAGCCATATTTTTTCGTTTTGGAAATAAAGGAGGTGGCAGCAATACTGGCAGCACTATCAGGAGAGCATAATGATTACATTCGAGCGAGCGGAACGAGCGAGCTTGAAAATATTACATTTTACCGTCCAAAAACTGCCGCTCTTTTCTTAGCCATATTTTGTCGCTTTGGAAATTAAGGGGGAGGGGCACCGGGCGGAACTGCTGGCAATTACTGGCAGCAACATCAGATGAATTGCATAACGATTAAATGCGAGCGAGCGAAGAGAGCGAGCTTGAAAATTTTACATTTTACAGTCCAAGAACTGCCGTTCTTAGCCATATTTTTTCGCTTTGGAAATTAAGGGGGGGGGGGGAACGCAACGGGCGCAACTGCAGGCAATGGTATACTGGCAGCAACATCAGAAGAATGGCATAAAGATTAAATGCGAGCGAACGGAGCGAGCGAGCTTGAAAATTTTGACATTTTACAGTCCCCAAATTGCCGTTTGTAGCCATATTTTTTTGCTCTGGAAATTAAGGGGGGGGGGGGCGTACCAGGCGCAACTGCCGGCAATTACTAGCAGCAACTTCAGGAGAATGGCATTACGATTAAATGCGAGCGAGAGGAGCGAGCGAGCTTGAAAGTTTTGACATTTTACTGTCCAAAAACTGCCGTTTGAAGCTATATTTTTTTTTTCGCTTTGGAAATTAAAGGGGGAGGGGGGGGGGGGGGGGGACGCCCGGTGCGCCTGGTGCGCCTGGTGCGCCCCTCTCCCTGGATCCCCCATTGGTAGTCAAGGGTGTGGGTTTATGTTCATTGTTCTTATACTGTGGGAGGTTTGACCAGCGAGGTGGCGTCGAAGTGACCAAGCGGGGAAAGGATGTCCAAAATCTGCACTTTAGAGCATCCCCTAAACTAATTGTGCGTGTTTGTTTGTGTGTGTGTATTATATGTACATGGAAAAGTTAGGAATTAGCCCAGGTCAAGTCTTTTTATTGGCAATGCAAGACATTTTTACATAGACTAGCATGTAAAGCAACACTGCAAAATCAATGATCTAGCTTTGACATTCTACATCACATTGCGCAACATTGTAGCCACTCTTCGTTCGGATGTACTGAGTACACTGCGCACATCCTGCTTATATGCAGAATGCCAACCAGGAATCACGCTGAATCACAATCTCTTGTCGGATCCGGGCATTTTGAACAATGTTTCACACTATATACCTATCTAATTATGGTTAAAAGAAATCATAGAAAAATATCTTATTTCTTGATCACCTTTTCATTCAAAAGCAGTTTACTAACACCTGAATTACTATTTCGGTATACTATCTTTTACCAGCGGATTGGGAGGGGGGCGCACCCCCCCCCCCCCTCCGTAGTTACTCCACTGCTTTTGGGTGAAATAATTGGACAAATTTCTTGAATTCTAACAAAAAAGCAAGAAAATCTTTTCATTGCGGGAATTATGATTATGTGGGGTGGGGCAAATGGTGCGCTTGCCTTCCAATATTTTTATGGGGGCAACATTTTTGTTTTCTTTCAAAAGCAAGAAAATCTTCTCATTTCGGGAATTATTAATTATGGGGGGGGGGCAAAATTAAAATATGCTTGCCCCTCCAATATTTTTATGGGGGTAACTTTTTGTTTTTCTGTCAAAAAAAAAGATACGAAAATCTTCTCGTCTCTGGAATTATGGAGGGGGGGGGGAGGGGAGGTGGGCAAAATGATATGCTTGCCCCTCCATTTTTTAAAATCTTTTGCTAATGAGGCTAAGGCTCGCTCTTGGGTTGGCAATATGGATTGGTCAGAAGTAACGTACATAGACCCTACATACTTGTAAGTAGCACACGTAGGCCTACATGCAAACGTGTATAAGTGCTCCGTATCGTACGGATGTACAGTACGGTCGATAAATAGTAAACACTGTAGAATATTAATAGATAAAATCAGTGCTGCCAGAACCAGGGGTGCGAATTGATTTGTGTGTGTGTGTGTGTGTGTCCCTGGTGCAAAATATTAAAAAAAAATAGAAAAGAGTCATTATTTAGTGTCCGGCGTTGAGGTCGCTCGCAGACTGATTTTTTTTTTTTTTTTTTTTTTTAAGGATCTGAAGGGGGGTGCGTTCGCACCCAACGCACCCCCCCTGGTGACGCCCATGAAATTGAAAGTCAAAATTTCTGGTCAATGATGAATATAACATTACAATATTCAACTGCATCTGCTCATAACCTTGATAAAAACAAACACTCTTTCCATACATGCAACGGGTTTGTAAAATGAATTTTCATTCGACCTCTCAAAATTTCTGAGATCTCAGCCCTCAAAACTTGAGGAAATACATGCAACGAAGAATCAAGGCAGAATCAAACTTTTTCGACTGCAAAGAATGTCAATTCTGAGTGACTGTCTGGAACACAGGAAGTGATCGAGCATTCTGACAGAAAAAGTTATGAAATGTTGATAATAATTTGTGTTCATATAGTTGTAAAAGCTACAAAGTACTATGATAAAGTTATATCCTGTACACCAACGAAGGTTTATTCCTCTTAACATTGCCTATTAAGTATATACAGTTTGTCTTTAATATGCAGGGCATGTTTAATACTAAGATGTAACATGTCTTAAGTTTTCTTTCCATATAATTGCACTGCGTAAAGACACATGAGCAAATTTATGCATATCCTAAAAGGGTTCGTCGCCACGGAAGTTGCTGCATCTCGGGTGATTGTCATGGTTATGCGGTTCAATTTGTGCGTGTGCATGCTGTAGTTCCTACGACGCGTGCGCTCGGGCATTCCAGCCAAAAAGGGTAAAAATTGTGTTTAATCCTAGATAGGCCTGATAGGCGGAAATGATTATCTAGTATAAATCCAATGGTTCCTTCAACAATAATGACAAATGTGATCGAAAGTGTGCTTAGCCCTTAAATTTTGTTTATGAACAATAAGGGAAGTATGGTTGGAAGTCGTTGAGACAGAGGCAAAGGCAATCGGAATCAGACCTGAACTAAACACGTTTCTTCACTGGTGGCAGCTGCTAAAGCACATTTTGCTGTTAAACGCAGAAATGAGCCCTCAAGGGGTGACAGTGTTATATCCCGGGGGGGGGGGGGGTATTATGAATTGGCAACCACAAGACTCAATTTAAATGTGGGGGTTTTGTAGTTGGTTTTGTTCCGACAACAACTATGTTACACTTCGTGGTATAAAGTTATACTGTCACTGAATTCGACGACCTCACTCAATGCCTGTTACTATAGTAACCAGAGAGTTTCATCGCGCGGGTTTGCACGCAACTTGCACAAAAATACTGACTCTGCCGACAATGAAAATTGATATTGACAGTGAGTATGAAATGAAGGAAGGAGAATGAAATCAAGCTAGGAGAAGAAAAGGATAGGAAAGAGAACAAAAAGAGCAAGAACCGGAGGCGAAAAATGATACCCATTTAAATAAATTTTTATTAAATCCTCACATCATGTTCATGTTTGTAAATACGTCTGCTACAACTGAATTCATTGAAAGGAGGAAGGTTTCAATAACAAAACACTGCAATACATCTGAGGAAATTCGGAGATTCAAAAGTGATGAGTTTGTAATGGTTCGATATTAACCCTATATGTGCTGCCCTCGACTCTGCATAACCTGCATGTCTTTCGTTGATTATAGTAACATGGAGAACTTCAAGCTATGCTCAGTTTACAAAAAGATGTATTTCAGTGTTATTTGTTAATCATAATTAGTACTTTAGCAATGATTGACAGATGATATCGTTGGCAGAATTGCCATCTTCATTCTGTAGGCGTATCCAAGTAATGTGCAGAAAAGGGAAGAAAATGTGTAAGATACATGGTACTTGTTAGATTAGTCATTCATTCAGCCACATAAGTGATGTTTAGGGTACCACCTACATCAACACAAGTCAAAATGACTTCGTATCATGATATATACTTCATTTTTAAAAGGGTTCGAATCTGAATCTCCTAAACAGTACTGTGAACGATACAAGACCATAGCAAACTCTAATCTAATCCAGGAAGGAATACATCTTTCCTAGTTTTTGTTGTTGTTGTGTTTAAAAAGAAATAGGACGTAGGGCTACACTATCAAAATAATTTGTCCAAACCATTGCCGACATCAAGTCAGACCATAATGAATCTTAAACCAATCAAACATTATTATTAGTTTGTTATGGAATATAAGGTCTCCACGAGGGAGCTCATAATAGATGCCCCATATTTGCCTTACTCCCTTTCCTTATTTGGTACCATTAAATAACCTGGTCTGAACGTCTATCCGTTCTCGGTTTCTCTTCTATAAACACTGAGTACTCGGGGCTTACAGCCCAACAACCTTGCTTTCATGCAGGTTCCGTCATACTTCTCTTGGTACAACCCCATTTCGATATCGACCAGTTCTCATTTTGATTGTAATGTGCTATTATCATGTATGTATTTTATGTATATTGTTGACAAGGTAAAAGAAAGAACTTGTGCTGTTATTTTGATGTATTATTGATGTACGAGAAGTATGAAAATGGAGGTCACCATGAGGGAGCTCATAGTAAATGTCTCCACGATTGAGTTCACAAAGAATTTTATCTTTATTTAGGAACTTTTAAAAATATTGATTGTTACGATAATCAATAATGACTGTCATAATATAAATGTCTCCGAGAAGGGGCTCATAATAAGTGAATACTCTTATGACAGTAGCCACGCTGATGAATTACCTTATTTTCATCATCCAAATACTAATAGCTACCACATGCGCGAGGGTACCACATACACACACACACACACACACACACACACACACACACACACACAGAGCGAGAGAGAGACATGGGGGATCATCTTTCCATATTGTTCTCCTACTCTCTAAAAAAAATCGAGTGAAAATTTTCACTCTTGAAGGAGTGAATACAAAAAAAGAGTGAATTTAGAGTGAAATTGGAGTGAAATTTGAGTGAAAAATGTTCATTTTCACTCGTTTTAGAGTGACGTCAGGGATCACTCCAAAATCTTCGAGTGATCCCTGAGGTCACTCCAAAATGAGTGAAAATGAACATTTTCACTCGAAATTCACTCCAATTTCACTCTAAATTCACTCGATTTTTTTTTAGAGAGTATAGTTCAACTTGACCGTTTCAAATTGTCCCTCTCTTTTCTAGATTTTCTTCCTGATCGTGTACTGGTCGTTCGATTCGTTGTTTGGAGCAATAACAGTGTGTAAGTAATAATTCAATGACGAATCACAAAGATTAGCAAAAGAGGAAAAAGTAAATGTTAGTAAGTATAATGATATTTCAATGACAAACTGATCATAATATGAAAGAAAGAACTTGCGCTGTTATTTTTATGTATTATTGATATACGAGAAGTATGAAAATGGAGGTCTCCATGAGGGAGCTCAAAGTAAATGTCTTCACGATTGAGTTCACAAAGGAACTTTAGGAACTTTTAAAAATATTGATTGTTACGGTCATGATTATTATCATGATCAAGGGTATCATACAGTGAAAAAAGATAATATATCCAATACAAACCTTGTTTTGGTAAAATATACAACTGTGATTAATGCAGAAGGCCAGACCACTAGTATCATATGCCATTGGTTGAAACTATAGTAGCCCCCAAATCCAAACATTATGATTGTCATTTCATACCATAACGAAATAACGTTTTTATCGTGATTCTTTTTAATGTTACATACACAAAAGTTACTGAGCTGATGTCTACTTTCTCGATGCGAATTTAATAACAATTTTATACAACGAATAAGGCAGTTTATTGCTTATTTTCCTCGTATTTTTGCAAGTAACTTGAACATTTTTTCCTTTAAGATGTATACATCTTTGTTATGACTTAATTTGCGCAAGGAATTCAAGATGATAAACATTGATGAACAATCCGAATAACACGTTTTTGGATACTAAGGAGTTGAATGTCTAATAAGACTATTTGATAGTTGCTGCTCAAAGCTGGATTTCCACGATTTAGGTCAGGATATATCAACTGTGTAACCGGCCTATTCTATGCAGTCAAAAAAAGCGTTTGAGTGTGGAGAGGTTTTATTAATTCTAGATGATAGCTTTCCGTTAAGGGGATCAATGACAGTTTTCCGGGATAAATCATTTTCAGTGCAGAGCTATGAAATGTGTATGGATTCAATGTATAATTTGATTTCATAATGTGGTTAGGTAGGTGACTCAATATGTTACTGAAAACTTCTAATTGCTCTCTGTTTGTTTGTTGTTGTTCGGTTTTTTTTTTCTTAGCCCTCGCGTAACTAATGTTGTTGGAGTAATGATTATTATTGTACATCCTGCTTGATATCATGTATATCATTTCATTTCGTTTGGAGCTGTTGTAGCTTAATGATCTGATGATGCATGTTTTCACTGAGAAAATAAGAATGAACTGAAATCGAAAATTGAATTAAAACTGAACTGAAATTGAATTTTCAGTTCCTCAGGAGCGACCCATCATCAACCGGGAGCGCTCTGCCGGAGCTTACCGTCTCTCCAGCTACTTCTTCTCCAAGATCATCAGTGAACTCCCGCTCAAACTGACTCTTCCCTTCTTCTCCACGTCCATCGTGTATTGGCTGGCCGGACTGCACGGGTCACCGGGAGTCTTCATCGCTTTCGAGGCAACGCTCCTGCTTAATAACCAGGCAGCGCAAGTACGTGTTTTAATCTGTACTCGGCATTATTACTTTATCCTTTGCTTTATAAATGAACAAGATTTGTTATTCAAATGTCTGACATTATTAGTAAAAGTGTGTAACAGACTAATGCAGCTACTAATGTCTACTTCTAAATTGGTATCAGTCTGAAGATTCTGGATTCACCTATGGGCAAGCATTTATCACATACTCAAAAGGATTTTTAAGATATTGTTGTTATGCTATTCAAACCTATGATTAGTTGAAAATAAAAATGCATAAGGAATGAATGGTAATTTTGATTAAAGACAGTTAATGAAAAGTAGACAAATCCTTATTTGATGAAAGCACCAAGAAGGAAATGAGTTAAAAAAAAAAAACAAATTTTCTCTAAGCTGGGTATGGAGTCAAAAATAAAAAGAAGAAAATATCGGAGACTCTCTGTATGTTCATAATGATGAAATATAAATTTTTAATGATGGATGCGTTTACTGTATTGTGAGTATAAATCATGCTTGTACAATTGTATTTTTATATTGAAAATTGTATTTATTTATATGTATACATGTATGTATGTATGTATGTATGTATGCAGATATTCCTATGTGTACACCCATATGCCAACAAGAAGAATTTCCTATATGGACAATAAATGAATCTGAATCTGAATCTGAATCTGAATAATCAATAAATACCAGGGTTTATATTCATCTCTCCATAGGCTTTCGGTCTGCTCATAGGCGCCTGCTCGAATTCTATACAGGCTGCCATCGCTGGTGGCAGCATTTGCATGCAGGCCTCGCTCCTTCTCGGCGGCTTCTACGTGTCGCAATTCCCGATGTACGTCTCTTGGCTAAGATATCTCTCCATAATTTCGTACTCGTACGGGGCCACACTTTTCGTCGTATTTGCCCTGGAACCTCAGCCAATCAGGTAAGCTGATATGTAAAGGATAATATTCTTGATTGGAAAGAGCTTACATCTTCAATCTGGCATGCACTAATATTCTTAAATATATGCCTGTCGTTGTGTGTCGGGGGGGGGGGGGGGGGGGGGGGGGGGCTCGTATTTGATCATATCATTCCTCCACGACATTTGTTGTTGTTCTGTGCTATTTAATGGGTGATGTCCATTTTTCTTTCCCAAGGTTTGGTTATTCAAAAATGAAATGGATAAATTTTGTGATTCAGAAACACAAAATTTCCCTAAACCTATAGATATCGTTAATCCGAACATTTCTGTGGATTCATTCTGAATCAACAATCAACAATAGTTGAAAAGTTTCTATGGATGTGTTGTTTGCTATGGGACAAACTTTTGAGTAATTTGTTACATACAATAGCCAAGGATAAAACTATTGTCTCTGCATAGTCAAAACAGGGAGGTGGAAGAGAGTTTGATAAAAAAAAAATGAACTGACGTATTTTTTGTTTTGCTTGTTGATTTTCTTTTTATTTCGATTTATTCCTTTTAACAACTTAGGAAGGAAATTCAATCCTGTTATTGCCAGTATTGGTCCTGCAAGATGAAATTAAAACAACAACAAAACAAAACACGCTATCATTTCAGCGCTTCTTTCAACAGTTTCAGGGTGTGCTATGAGTGATACGCCTCTCCACGAAGCCAAAGCTGAGCTGATAAAAGATAGACCTAGAGCACCCGAGTTCGATTCCCCTAGTATATAAAACATTCTTCTTTTTAGTCTAATATTCCATGATAAATATGAGCTTGAAAAATGTTTATACTCTTTTTTACCGAGTGTATTATGTATCAAAATGTATAAAACACTGTGTTGATAAATATGTTTTGTAAATTTTAACATAATATGAATTTATTTCATTGCACTGTTTCACCTTTAATCTGATGTTTGATACCCTCAGTCACTTGCTTGATTGTTGTGTTATTTCGAAATACTTCAGGTGCAGCACCACCGTTGCTACCAGCTACCAAGAGTGTCGGAGTGACCCCGACCACGCCCATGTTAGTGGCTTAGAGATCTTCAACAGACAAGCGGCTTTCTCCTTACCTCTCTGGGCCTACTATGGCGCCCTCTGCGTAGCAATGATGACATTTTACCTTCTTGCTTATTTCGCCCTCAGAGTCTTTCAAAAGCCATCGTAGTTCTCATACTAATGATGCGTTCACACCTGTATGATAACTTTCTGTTTACACTTTCTAGAGGAATTTCTCTTTAACAGCCCCACCTCACTATTTCCCGTGTGAAGCTGCAATTATCTTTACTGAAATTGTTCAATGAATATTAATTAGGCAATGTACTTCAGCATATCTGCTATAAAGCCATACACAGATCCATGTTTTTTGTGAGGTGGGAGACGTATAATTCAGCATCATGGCGTTGTTAAAGACATTAATTTTGCAGATAAAACAAAAATCTGGCTTTATTGCTTCCGTTATCCCTTTTCTTCTGTTCCTTGGGTCATTGCCTTGTGCACTCGAACACACTCTGCGTGGTTCTCGCTGAAACTCGAGTTCGGTCTTGCCATTCATCCTTTATATTTTAGATGATGCGAATTGAAAACTTCGCTTTCAGTTCACTAAATAACGACGAATTTTTTGTAATGTTTCATCAAGATCCAGTATCATACACAATTAATGACTCCCAAAATGACGAGTATCCTGCTGTTTATGATTTCGATTTCTGTGAAACAGATGTAGAATTTGATGAGGATAATATTGAACAATATTTAAGCGCCAAGTGTTATACTATGAATCAATTCAAATCTTTAACCGGACTCAACGATTGTTTTTCATTATTGTATTTGAACATAAGGAGTTTGAACAAGAATTTTGATAAATTCTGTTGTTTTCTGGACAATACTCATGACATATCTTTTTTCTATGATAGGTCTTACTGAAACATGGATTACTCAGGATTCTGCTTCCGCATATTCTCTTTCAGGCTATGATTTTATAGAGAATAGTAGACGCGATAGAATGGGCGGAGGTGTTGGTTTATACGTTAAACAAAACCTTGATTACGTTATACAAAAAGATTTAATTTGTATGAACGGAGTCGTTGAGTCATTATGTGTTGAAATTAAGGTCGCCCATGCCAAAATATACTTGTATTTATAATGTATAGACCTCCTAATTCTAACACCCAAGATTTTTTGGATTATTTGCAATTTCTATTCCATAATCCAATATTTCATAATAAAGACTGTTATATTATGGGAGATTTCAATATAGATTTATCTAAGTTTCAAACAATGAATACTGCTCAATCTTTTCTTGATATTATGATGTCCACATCTTTTTTACCCCTTATAACCAAACCAACTCGAGTAACCAATCACTCGGCAACTCTTATTGATAATATATTTTGTAATATTAACCCCTTACCGGTCTCTGGTATCATTCTTTCAGATTTATCAGATCATTACCCTATCTTCACTCATATACTCCTTCAGAAAAAAAAATCACCATAAACGACCCGGTGTCAACTTTCCGGAAGGTGACACCTGGAAATATAGAGAGGTTGCAAAATGACCTCGGTAATGTGGATTGGTCTTTTGTATATAATACCGAAAATACAAATGAGGCTTATGACTTGTTTGTGAGTACTTTAATTTCGGTTATGGATAAGCATGTTCCTGTTGTTAAAAAGAAATCCAGAAATTATAAAAGATCCCCTAGACTTCCATGGGTATCTAAGTCCTTACTGCGATCAATCAATCGAAAGAATAATTTGTATTATGCTGATAAAATTAAACGTACCCAGCAAAACGTACCCAGCAATCTCATGATAAATACACTTCATATAAAAACGTCCTCACACAAATATAACGTTATGAGAAACGGAAATATTTCATTACTCAGATAAGTTTGTTTAAACATGATATTCAAAATACTTGGAAAGTTATCAATATGGCTATCAACAAAAATAAGGACAAACCCCGTATTACACCAATCAAACATGGTGATGTATTTGTTGATGATGTTTCCTCAATAGTTGATATTTTCAACCAGTATTTTTCACAAATAGGAAGTAATCTTGCCCAAAATATTCCACATAGTCATCTGAATTTTCAAGATTATTTAGAAGTCCCCAATCCAAGCTCATTGTTTTTCGTGCCTTTGCATAGAAATGAACTATTAGATATAGTTCAGAATTTGAAAAATAAAAAAAGCTCTGGATATGACGGCATTGATAGTGTCCTTTTAAAAAGTATTATTGATTATATTGTTGATCCACTTGTATATGTATTTAATTTGTCTATAAGTAATGGTGTTGTCCCTGAGGCTATGAAAGTCTCCAAAGTAATTCCCGTCCATAAAAAAAGGGGAAAGGGAAGATGTCTCCAATTATAGACCAATATTCCTGCTAACCTCTGTTTCGAAAATATTAGAAAGGGTTGTTTACACCAGGCTTTTGAAGTTCTTAGACACCCATAAAATTATTTCTGATTATCAATTCGGATTTCGGCAAAAGCATTGCACATCTCATGCAATCCTTACCTTCCTTGATAGGGTTTCAAAAGCAATAGATACATTTTATCAGACCTCTCCAAGGCCTTTGACACCATAGACCACAGCATACTACTTCACAAATTATCACATTATGGTATCAGAGGAAAGGCCTTGGAGTGGTTCAGGAGTTACCTTACTAATCGAAAACAATTTGTATTTATCAACGGACATGCATCGACTGCACAAAATGTTAACTGTGGTGTTCCTCAAGGAAGCTTACTAGGTCCCCTTTTATTTATTCTCTATGTTAATGATATGTCAAATTCTTCAAACATCCTCTCTTTCTTATTATTTGCGGATGATACCAATGTGTTTTTATTTGACTCTTAATCTGATCGATTAATTGATATTCTAAATAGTGAATTAATGAAGGTACTTCAGTGGATAAGAGCGAACAAATCATCAATAAATTTGCAAAAAAAAAAAAACAAATGCATGTTGTTCAGCAATTCGCTGGAAAATTTACCGAGAAATATTTTCCTGGAAGACACGGTCATAGAAGAAGTTTCCTCCATCAAATTCTTAGGTTTGATCCTGGACAATAAACTTACCTGGGGTTCGCATATTGATTCTGTATGTCGTGTTATTTCAAGGAATATAGGTGTTATAAACAAAGTTAAATTTTATCTTCTCAAAAATGTACGTTTTATGTTATATTCTACTTTGATACTACCTTACTTAAATTATGGGATACTTGTATGGGGAAACACTTTTTCTACTTATACAGAAAGAATATTATTATTACAGAAAAAAGCTCTTCGTATCATTTGTCATGAATCGTGGAGAAGTCATACTAATAATTTATTCAACGAAAATAATATTTTGAAAATTTATGACCTTTATCGTTTGCAATTAGGACAATTCATGTATAAACTCAACAACCATTCTCTTCCCCTTGTGTTTGATTCCATGTTTTTAAAGAATGAAACTGTTCATGCATATCCAACCCGTCAATCCCATGAATATCATTTGCCTTTGACTAGGACGGTTTTTGCAAAATCTTTAATCTCCTTTTCTGGACCAAAATTCTGGAATTCTCTGGATAATAATATAAAAGAAGCTTTAAGTTTTTATACATTTTCTTTAAAGTTAAAGAATCATCTAAAAACTTCTTACGCAGCATAATAATTCATTCTTCTTTTTTTACCTTTGATTTTCAAAGTCGATGTTGCTTCGTTATTCTCACTACTCTTTCTTCATCAGCCAGGCCGTGCTTCTGTGCCTCCAGTGCCCTGGTTATGACCCACCATTTCTATCTCCTCTCCCCTCCTCCCCCCCCCCCCCCCCTGTCCACCTCGGACTTACTACCTTCTTCACTACTACATCTTTCTATCCTCTCATCAATTTTTTCCTTACAAGAGAGCCGCCATGTGTTTGTTAATGTGCGTCCGTATGTGTGCATGTTTGTGTGTATTACTCTGTCTGTCTTTTTTTTTTTTTTGCTACCGCTTAGGGAAATTTGTTGCTGTTGTTGTTTTTTGCAATTATATTTTTTTCTCTATGAGGGGACTGCATTCTACAAGCTCTGCTTTTTAGCAGTCCCCTCCATTTCCAGCAATATTGTTTATGCATTTACCACAGTGACGTAACAGTTATTTGTATCTCTGTTGATAATTTACCTGTATCTCTTTTACAATGTTATTCTGTTCATCGCATTGTGGTACTGATTTCATGACGTCTGTGTATATGAGCGTTTCTTTGTATTTCTTATTATTTGTTTGTTGGAATTGAAATAAATCAACTTGACCTTGTACTTGAGCTTCAAAACAGTTGTAAAATGTAATTATTTTACGGATAGAAACAACCGACGTTAAAATGTAAAAGCAGTATAATCAATGTTAAGTAATTTTAGATGTACAAAATGAGAACAATGATTATAGTAAAACTGCTTCTAGATTAACCTGTCTACAGATATGATTTATTGAGAAAAATAGTGATATCTCCTTGTATTTTTGGTTCTATTGAGAAATCTTTATTAGAATGTTTTATGACACGGTACACATATGCATGAAAGGTGATAACTCGAATATTCTCTCAAGCACTGCTCCCACTGGTAAACAGTACAATGTGCCTTAATTTCTTTTCACTTATTTATTGGTGCTTTTTGCGGTTGTTTTTTTTTTTTAGGGGGTGAGGGGTGCAAACCATGTGACATTCGCTGACTTCCGACATCGTGCACGTTTCTGCATACAGCGAAAAAAAAAAGTGAAAAGCGATACTCTGTTTATTTCTGTAGCGTTTTGCATGTTAGCGAAGTTCTGCCGATATTAGCACAGAGGAGAAATTGAAAACACTCCCCGTGTGTGGTAGGCATTTCCAACATTAAGGTAGAATTATAGATTTGAACAGCGGATACTTGTTCCTGTTACCTTTTGGCACGCAAACAGGTGGTTCGTTAAAGTATATATTAACCCGTTCCTTACGGGAACCTGGTATACCAGGTTCCCGTGGGAACCACAAGAGTGCCTGGTTTTGTGGCCAAAATTCATGTTTCTTTGTGTTATAAAGTCCCCAAAAATGGGTTTAATAAAAAGGCTAGAGTTTATTCTATCATGTAGAAAGAATACCATGGCTAAGATTTGACTATTATAGGAATATGGTATTGATAAAATAGAAAATTATTTTTCTAATTGTTCCTTTCCTGTGAAGCATCTCTAGTGGTTTATTCGGCACGAAGGTGCTCGTCTCAAACACGAACCCGAGGGGGAAATAGCAGGGACGTAAATCACAAATGTTGTTGAAAAAATAGAATGTGTATTGATAGAACCTGGGGCATGATAGACGGAAACTAATGTGGTAAGTGGGTCTAGATATTTCTGGTGAAATTAAGAAAAAATGATATACACCTTGTATATATATTAGTATTTGTTGACGCAGGATATACATATATGTATCAGAATACTTGAACTTGCATGAATAGATTTAGTTTTTGGACAAACTTTTTACTGTTCATGTTTCACTCAATTTCGTTTAAGTCATGCAATTTATATATATATATATATATGTATATATATATATATATATATATATATATATATACCGAAATAGATTAACAACTGTTATGAAGAATTCACGAAAGGTATATCATTCTGATAAGTTGAACCAAGTTAAATCAAATATGAAGGTCACATGGAGAATTATAAATGATTTGGTTGGGAAGAAAGAACAATTACCCCCCCCCCCTCCCAAAAAAAAAAAAATCTTAAATAAAATGATTGTATTATTGATCAGGGAGATGTAGCCGATACATTGAATTCTTTTTTTCTTTTTTTTTTTTTTTGTTAAAGTTGGTCCTAATCTGGCAAATACATTTTGACGATGTAAATGAAGATTTTTTGAAATTTTTGCCAGAACCTATTTCCTCATCGTTTCTCACTGAATATCTTTAAACCCTACAAATTCCACAGAAATTATTAATATTACGAAAAAGTTGAATTCTAGCAAGGCAATTGGTTGTGATAGAATAAACATATTAATGTTTAAACAAATCATATATCAAATTACTGATCCACTTACTCACATATTCAATCTTTCCATATTGTCTGGAAAATGTCCCAATTCTTTAAAAATTGCAAAGGTACACCCAGTATTCAAGAAAGATACACTATAGACCAATTTCTATTCTTCCTAGTATTTCCAAAATTCTTGAAAAAAATATATATATGAAAGGTTTTATAATTATTTGCATAATCATACAGTTTTGAATTTACATCAATACGGTTTCCGAAAGAATTATTCTACAGATTTGGCTCTGGTCCAGTTGTATGATCAAATTACAAACGCAATGGCAAATAATAAAAAAAAAACATGTTACAGGAGTTTTTATGGATTTATCTAAGGCATTTGATACGTTACAACATGATATCTTACTTAAAAAGTTACAGTTTTATGGTGTTCGTGGTGTTGCACACTCGTGGTCGAGGGATTATTTATCATGTAGACAGCAATATGTTGTACATAATGACATGTATTTTTTTTTTACAGATAAAATGTGGTGTGCCCCAGGGCTCAATATTAGGCCCCCTTCTCTTTTTGTTATACAAGTATATCAATGATATGTCGTCTATATCATCATCTATATTATATGCCGATGACACCAATATCTTTTATTCCCACGATGATATGAAAACGTTAGTATCTACACTTAATGCAGAGCTACCAAATGTATCAAACTGGTTTAAGAATAATAAATTATCACTTAATATTGATAAAACAAGTAATTATATTCATTTTAATCATATGAAAATTCACACAGATTATTTTGTGAATAATATAAGGATTAATAACGTGCTTCTTCAACGAAAAAAATTCTATTACGTTTTTAGGCATTTTCATTGATGAAAACTTAACCTAGAATGATCACAGACGTCATGTTACAACCTGTATTTCTAGAAATAGGTATTCTTTTAAAGATGAAAGGTTATCTTCCTGAACATACTCTTTTTATGCTTTACAATTCTTTAATCCTACCACATATTATGTATTGTAATCTAGTGTGGGCTGCAAGTGCCAAAACTAAACTTAACTCTGTTTATTTATTACAAAAGAAAACCATTCGCATCTGTACTGGCTCGCAATACTTAGCCCACACCAATCCACTTTTTTTATCAGTTAAAACACTGAATATATTTGATATAGATACTTTTCACTCTCTGCTTTTTATGTTTAAGTATTTGAACAACTTACTTCCAAACACTTTTCAAGATTTCTTTAAACTGAATTATACCGTTCATTCGTATCCTACTCGTAATTCGCAAAATTCTCATTTAGTAAATCTCAAATTATTAATTGCACAAAAAACTATAAGGCATAATGGACCAAATGTTTGGAACACACTTCCAGATTGTGTTAAATCATGTAAAACGTTCTATTCTTTTAAGGCTTTATACATTGAAAACTATGTTACTGTCAGATTACAATTTATGAACATATCTGAATACAGATTTCGTTTTATTTGATCGCATTTCTTTTCCTGTAAATTGGATTTAAACTACAACAAATATACGCAATGTTTCTGTGTCTATCATTTAATTTCATTTCCATTATCTTCAGCATTGCGGCACCATCACTTTCATCTTCATTATCACATTTTTCCTCATCATTACCCTGTCAACATCATCATCATCATCATAATTCACTTCCCTTTTATTCGTATCTACGCACTAGAATATAAAACATAATGCATTTACAGTGTATTATATTTTGTAGTATTCCCCCGTTCCGCAAACAATTATGTGTATTATGTAGGTAGGTCCCTGGCCTGCCAATTCTTCTGCATAATTTCTCCGGGAATTATTTGGAAATTTGGTAATACGAGTTATGTTTTGTTAATGGAATTAATCCATACATCAATTTTCCTTCTTTGAATTATGTGCATTGTAATCTGCTTACTGATATTTTATGTATATTTTATATATATATAAATTGTGTTGGAAGAAAAATAAATCAAACAAACAAACAAACCAAAAGTAAATGAGAAGGCAATGAACTTTAAGTCCTGATGTTTTTATTTATTCATTCATTGTTAATGATATGTTACAAAGTTTTGGTTTAATTTCATACCGTGAATTACAACGTCGATATGAATTGCGAATAGATTTTCTTTGCTTATATATATATATATATATATATATTTCTTTTTTTTTTTTTGGGGGGGGGGGGAGGCATGGAGCTACAATTAACTCCGTGTAATGCAGCCTGATTAAGATTTGTCCGAAACGGGTTTGATCAACATCGAAACTGGTATCGTGGCTGACGTTCAAAATTATAACATCCATTATTTGTTGAAATACAGTTGAGGCAGATAGTCTGTGTTTATCCTGTATAAAGATGAAGAAAAAGTACGCATCTTTATTCGTGTCAACTGTCAAGAGTTCAATGAAATATGAAATATGGTCGGACTTTTTGTTCTTGTTCTTCTATAATGATATAAGATTAAGCTTGTTAAGCCAAACATATCGTTTGCCTGTTTGACATGACCATGATCGAGATAAGAATTAATTGCTAATTTGACAACTGTTCACTGTGTCTCAAGTGTAAGACCAGTGCAGTTCCAATAATTCAAATCAAAATGTCTATCACCTCTAAAGTTTAACTTTGTATATCACATAGAAAAAGAAAGGTGAATTTAGGGGGAAAGTAGTCAAAATACTGTAATATCAATGTCTTTGATTTTGTTAGCCTCTTGCTAGAAAGATATTGTTATACCCCCGCGTACACGAAGTTTATAGGGGTTATAATTTTTATATAGGAATCAGCGTGAGGTCGCTCGGTCGGTCGATCGAGCCGTCCGTTGCAAATCTTGCGTCGCGAGCTCCTTCTACAGTTTTGAGGCAATTTTACTGTAACTTTAATAGTTTACATGATGACATTGAGGTGTAGATGTGCACGACATTTTTTTTTTTTTTTGGTGTGTGTGCGTTTGTCTTAGAAGGCGTTGTCATGGTAACCACAATTTTCCTAAAACTTTGTGCAATTTATTTCAAATGTAGTATGTACAATGATCTATAGGTGTAGTATTGAAAGAGAGAAAGCATTGCCATGGTAACCACAATTTCTTCAAAACTTTATGGGGTGAACTACTTCCACAGTATTTAAGCAATTTACTTCAAATTAACTATGTCGTGTCTATGATGATCTATAGGTGTAGTTTTGCAAGACACTCTTTGTAAATGTACCTGGCAAGGTGTAGCCATGGTAACTGCATATGTTCTTGAAACTACTTCCACATTTGTCAGGCAGTCAAACTCGTACTCTCAAGGTACCAAAAACATACACGCACACACACACACACACACACACACATAACCTTTTATCAAACCCTGGTTCCATTTTTTTTCCCATATGAATCTAGGCTGCAGGAGCGGAGGTATTATTCACCCTTACTTCTTGTTTAATTTATAAAGTAAAGAATTTTCAAAGCTTTGTTAGTAAATTGCAGTTTCTACTTGCTTTTGGCACACATTTAAACTTGTCTGCTTTGTCTTTTTCCTTTGTGTGAATTGAAATGTTAGACTTATCGAATATTTTCGTATGGACATGTACACGTGTATGTCTTTCAAATAAAAAGAAAAGAAAAAACTCTCTGAGTCATGTCAATATATTGCAGTATCGTTATTGTCTTTGGCATATTTATATTTAAAGGGATCGTATAGTCTTGGTTGATACCTAACTTCAGGTTTCTAACACTTTTTGGTGAGATAACGAGAAACCTCTTATGAAATATGAAAGAGTAAAACAGAGTAATCCTAATAAAAGCCTGGGACCCACCTTTTATTACGTTCGCTTTGTTTTACTTTGTTTTACGATGTCTTAGCCATTCCAAAACATATTTTCATCCAATAAACTTTGAATTCCTAATAGAATGGTACAAAGTATGCTCTGTATTATTTCATTCAGTGGTTTCTTGGTATCTTGCAAAAAGTTAAAAGCTCAATCCTCATCTCCACCAAAACTATACCATTCCTTTAAACTCAGTCGTTAAGGGTTTTTACATGTGTGATTTTACATCTTAGATTAACAGAGTACTTTCACATTGATGTGCATGTATTTTGAATATCTTCATTTTCTGTTTTGTTTAAACTAAGAAGGGTAGAGAGAATTTGTTTTGTATATGTCACAAAGGGTTATAATAATGTTCGAAAAGATGCGATTTTATAGCGACTTCATTACAATTGCAAAGCCATTTCGAGATGTTTCGAACCAAACTGAATTGATGCAATCAAAATATGCATGCTGATTCATATAGAATGCAATTTTCTCTTTTATTCCAATATGTATATATCAAGCACGACAGACTGGTTATAAGAATAGGCTATAAGATGCAAAAACACTATTTTGCTTTAAAACACTTCGCAGGGCTGTATTTATAGAGAGTCTGGCTAACTGCTAAATTAGACGCCATGTCGTTACTCAGCGTATTACGCGTTAGTTGGTTATTTGGTTATATCGTGTACTCTCAGACGTCATAATGAATGCAAGCAAAATAAAGGGTAATTAACAATGGGCACTGCGTCAGAGCGCAATGTGGTAACGACATGGCTCCACGCAGATCACGGGACCAGTTTTGACCAGTCGCAGGCCTCTAAACGCATTTATGGCGAAAACCGAGTTGGCCAGACCTTCTTTATTTAGCGCACTTATACTTCGACATTAATAGGAAAATGTATGTAGACGCAGATGTTCAATTTTTACAATGTCAAGATCGCAATTATAAGCACAGTGTACTATATGATTATGATACACCCCTCGATTTTTTTTTTTTTTTTGGAATTTAGGCCTTTATCCATCATTCAACTTTCTTCAGTTCTTAGTACACCTGTATATCGTTTTGGTAGTTTCGAATAGGCCTATGTATGTTCTATATTGTAGCTCTGAGGTTTCTATCGAAGGCAATTGTCTCAATTGAATAGCTTCTACCGATTCTGGTACAGAGTGTTAACACCGAAATCATTGGTATATGAACAGAGCAAAGGTTGTAAAACTGGCTTCTTAAAACACTTTTACTGTATCAGTCCTATCCTACTTATCCTAGCTTTGCCAATCATAAAAGCGAAACGTGAAGGTGCAATCTCATCTTAGGTAAGTTAATGATAGAAATCTATATTATTGATGTATTATGATCTAATTATGAGTATTGATAACAAAGCCTTGTTTCCACATTAATCTCATACACAATCTGTGTAATACAATATAGTATCATTCTTATAGAAATAGAAGAAGTAGTGGTATTACAACTCAATAGTACATCGGTCATGCACATCAGCTGTCACACCAACACAACAAACGAACAAAGGTCTGGTAGTATAATTAAGCAAATCAGAAATTTTCAGTTTCTCAATGTCAATGTCACTTAAGGGTCAATGCCATGAGAGTTGGCATGATTTAAAGAATATCTATCATAATTGTCTTCTAACATCTTGTTTGAAATCTGACGGTACATCTCGCAGTTTTTGGGAAACAATGGACACAAAATCTTGTCACTCGAAAATACGCTTTCCATTAAATGGAGAGTTTTGGAATTTTTCGGAGTCCGGATAATTTCTGTGGAAATCTATTGTTTTCCCCTCCATCATAAGACGTTTCAGTTTTATCATTTTAAGGGAAAGGTTTGAAGTACCTCTTTAAAACATACTAGCTTAGGAAAGTTATCCTATTTTTAGGGGTGGCCAAAAGGGGACAGAATCATGACTTTAATTCGCAGACTTTAAGAACTGTAACAGTAGGGCGATACGAGCAATTCAGACTGTCTTAGTCTGTAACTTTTAAAAACATCGCCAGTAGCATAATCTGGCGCCAAAAACATTAGCGCAGATGTAGAAGCAGAAGCGACGCTGCCGCCCCTCTGACCCCTCACCATCGGTCCCCATCTGCAGCCACTGAGACATTCGACCGCTGCACATCCCGCGGATGATAGGTCCGTTGGCGGCCTGGACGTAGTCAGCCGGAATTCATTCCTGCGACGCGGTAATTCTCTGTCTCCATCTTGCTCGAGACCAGGTCGATGACCTGAATGAATAAACAGTCCATGCGAGGGGGGAAAATAAAGTACTCTGTTAGATGAATTCAATAAACTCAAATCAACATCAACCATTCGGAACACACACACACACACACACACACACACTAGAAGCAGGCATGTGTAATGGATGGGGGCAGAACTCTGAGAGCTTTCAGCAGCCATCGGTACAAAAGGCATTTCAAGTATAATGCTTTCTCCTAACAAACAGAAAATCAAGTTGGTTCTTTCTTTTCAACATAAATCGCACTGTTTAAGTTTCAAAAGTTGTAACGGCAGATAGCATGGAGGGACACACGCCCCACACACACGACAACTCCACTTCCCGTAACCATGTAATTTGGGCCCTCGAGCTTTTTTCAGTTGAATTACTTACACACACATACACACAAACACAAATCATATATGATACATTATCATGTATACATATATATACACATATATATACATATATATAAAGGGTGTATAAAAATACGTTACAATTTTTAAATAATTGTCTGAATTACATTTCAAAATATTTGGAAGATTTTTTTCTCATTTATGGATGCTCAATGGTCTCATCGTTTTTGTTCACGCTGAACACTGACGCTTTTTGTTCAGAGTATGAAAAATGACTTGCGTCAAATTGAAAGAAGATGGAAAATTCAGCCAGCAATCCACATAAGTGATCCCATTCAAACAAACTGCTCTTTTGCTGAAAGCTTTGATTATGTTATGAAAGTCTGAGATTTTTTGTCAGCTTTATCGTAATTTTAACCATTTCATTTCTAAATCAATTGATGAGAATCAGAGTGTGTAATTACTTCGAGATCACAGTTTTCACAATACACGGACACATCAATACTACACGCCAATTATTCATTAATGCGGTAGTGGTACCAAATTAATCAACATTCAAGTCATTCATCCCATTAAGCAATCAATTGATTGACCAATTGATTAACCAATCAATCAATAAATCAATCAAATCATCAATACATCAACCGATATATCACTTAGTCAGTCACTAAGTCGTTCAATCAATCAGTGAATCAGCCAAATAATCAATTAATTACTTTTCAGTCATTGAAATAATTGGCTGAATGAAAGAATAAAGTAACAAATAAATCAGTTTTTCAAACATTGATCAACTTGCCTTTAAGCAACGGGGGGGGGGGGGGAGTGATATTCCCTATGTCGATCTGCCACCTTTTGTAAAACATGCATACAATTGTGACTGACTGATTGTTTGATTTATTGATTAGATTGACTGAATGAATGATTGCTTGCTTGCTTGCTTGATTGATTGAACGATTGATTGAATGATTGATTGATTGATTGATTGATTGATTGGATTGATTGGATTGATTGGATTGGTTGGATTGGTTGGATTGATTGATTGGATTGATTGATTGAATTGATTGATTGATTGATTGAATTGATTGTATTGATTGAATGATGTGAGGATGCATCAATATTATGCTTTTCTAATTGACTGAGTGACTGGCAGATGGGTTCGATATACTGTGAATGATTTGCGATAACTGTGCTTAAAAGATCTTGATGTTGTTAATCAACCTTCCATAACACAATGGAATCATTCAAAACATTACAGAAAATCACCAGAAAATTCCTAAACTAGCATAACATCAAAACTGTGAGCAAAAGAGCAATTTGTTTGATTGAGAACACTTATTTGGACTGCTGGCTGGATTTTCCATCTTCTTTCAATTTGGTGCCAGCCATTTTTCACACTCTGGACAAAGAGCGTCAGTGTTCAGCCAAACGTGAAAAAAAAAGATTGTTTTCTGATTGCACTTGATATATGAGACTATTGGGTATCCATAAATATGGAAAAATCTTCCAAATATTTAGAAATGTAATCTAGACAATTCTATCAAAAGTGTAACGTTCTTTTTTTTTTGCTACGCCCTGTATATATATGTATGTATACATATAAGGACTATAAACATGCACACACAAAACATGCACGTGTCATATATTTACAGTAGCATACGCAAACTTTATAAAATAATGATACCTGATTGTGTTCCTTGCTCCTGGTGAAGTTCTTTGCCCTCTGTGCCAGTTTGTCTTCAAGGGCGAAACCCACGCACGTGTTCTGATCATGGATGTTCATAAACACCACGTTCTGCCGGAAAGGATTTACAGAAACAATTTTGAAATATGAAAGAAAGATATTATACAGAGGGGTGAAGGTTCAGATGATTTGAATCTTGGATCTTGAATCTTCGCTACATGTATTTCACACTCTTGACGTTTCTAAAAATTGAATGGAATTATTATATTTCCCTTCCACAGGGTATTTTATTCATACACATATTCATTAAGTGACATTAAAAAGAATTTTTAAATACAAAACGGACTAATAATTCAGTCATATACAAAAAGTGGGCTGCTGCACTTGTACATAATATGGTAACAAAATTTCTGTAACTTTTTTACAACATATGATTCATATTATTCTTTTTTTTTTTCATTGGAAAAAACAACCCTGAAAATATATTGGGTATAATATAATTTTAATCAAATGTTCAAAAACATTTAATAAATAAAGACCATTTTTTTCGCGAAATTCTTTTGTCTACAATTCATTCGACTTATACATTTTCCATCTCAAAATAACATTTTCAATGATATATATTGGCATGATATATATTGGAATAATATATATTGGAATGATATATATTGCAGCTATTAGACCACTATCCCAAGAAAACAAAGCAAATACATGGGAGGGAGCATTATGCATTTTTAGAATTGGAAATTCAATAATCTGACGGAAACTTTGAGTGGAATGTCCGGAAATTTGTATCAGGGAAGTAGTGTAGTCTACTATCTATGGAGGAAGACAAAACGGGGGAAGGACGTGGGAGGAGGCATTATTCTTTGACTGTAATTCAACAATTTGGTGCATATCTTTGGTAGAATATTTGTCAATTTGTCATTTGTCAATTCCCAAAGTTGTGGAGCAATATGGCAGCTTTTGCATTTTTAGAATTAAAATGGAAATATCTCGGATACACATTTTTGATGGAGAATTGGGGAAATTGTCAAAAACTACACTAAAACCTAACGGGAACCGAGCAAGGAGGGCGTGTTTATCCGTGGGAGGATTGTACCCCCCCCCCCCATGAGATAGAGTTTTTGCATTTTCATATAAATTGAAATTCAACAAATCTGGCGCACACTTAAGAAGTCGAAATAGTTTGACAGTTTTTACAAAATGAAAAAGGGCAAACGATTTCTCACATTTCGGGAATAACTGGGAACGGGGAAGGGGGCAACATTTTGCCGTAAAATTTTCGTACAGAAGGGGTCCCCTCCCCCATCGACAGATCGACATCCGCTGATAACTAGGCAACTCATCATGTTGTAGGAAAATGGCTGTGAGTTCGTTCGTTTTTTGAAGTCCCAATTTTCATTTTAAAGGACAAGTTCACCTTCATAAACATAAGGATTGAGAAAATGCAACAATATTAGTAGAACACATCAGTGAAAGTTTGAGGAAAATTGGACAATCGATGCAAAAGTTATGATTTTTTTTTAATTTTTGTGTTGGAACCGCTGGATGAGGAGACTACTACAGCTTGTGAGTCATATGCGTACAACAGTATAAAGACAATATAAAAGAAAATTCAACATATTTTCACTTTTTTCGCATAATAAAAGAGCAATTGACTTTCCTCTTTCTAAAGGCAGGGGGAATAATATTACCCATAACATTTATCGGTAACGAGTCAGGGGAATGTGTACTTTTGTCAAAAGATGGAATTTTGTGAAATTCTCTTTATATTTTCCTTATATTGTTGTACGCATGTGACATCTAAGTTATTCATACACTGCAGTAGTCTTCTCATCCAGCGGGTACTGCAAAAAAAACTTCAAAAATTCATAACTTTTGAACGGATTGTCCGATTTTCCTCAAACTTTCAATGATGTGTTCTACTAATATTGCTACATTCTCTCAATCCTTATGTTTATGAAGGTGAACTTGTCCTTTAAGTAAATATATCAAAATTCAGATGCAAGTTTCTCCACTTTGTCTCCCTCTACAAATTGAATTTGTTAACATCGCAACTGCTGATCTGTAAATTAACAAACATGTCGGAAAAAAGGAACCAGTGGGACTCGAACCTGTCATCTATACACTGCTTTCCGGGCAGCGACACTACCACCAGGCTATCCCTGGTTGCCGGCAGTGACAAGATGAACATGGAACAAATACCCAAGCTCCGAAATTCCGACATTGTTATGTTAAGTAGCCTAAGGCGGACAAGGCATATCAAATGAAAGAAAGATATTATTCAGAGGGGTAAAGGCTACCCGGAAAGCAGTAGATGACAGGTTCGAGTCCCACTGGTTCCTTTTTTCCGACATGTTTGTTAATTTACAGATCAGCAGTCACACTACTTGGCAGATGCAATCTTAACAAATTTAATTTGTAGAAGATTTGAATTTTAGGCATAAAAATCGTCTTCACAATCTAAAAAAAAATACAAACATGCAAATATGAAGAAGGAAACAGAAAAATGCAATTAAATGGCAACTACACGTTGACAAAAGTACGCAATTCATCTCATTAAGATGTTCCACTTTGTCTCTACGCATGTGTGTCCTGTTCCAAACAATTCTGATTTCAACAATTCGTAAAGTACCACCACACCACCCTCCACACATCCAACAGAAAACGAGCCACCTTAACCAAACAAAAAGTTCCACAATGTACAATTTGTACATAATCACAAATAATTTTGAAAAAGTCGACTCCAAGAGGAAGGTATAAAACGAAAAATTGAGACGAAAGATGAGACGAAAAATCGAGACCGTACAGTCAGGAATAACGCACGAAGTGGACGATTCCATTATTGTTTGTATCATATTTTGTGTAATTTTATCATTAATATCATTATAATCTTATGAATACTTTATCATGTTGCTATTGCACTCCATAAAAAAATAAATAAATATAGGGAAAACAACACGAAATCAAACTCACCCGATCGAAGTCGATGGCAATCGTGGCTGGCGAGCTGCCGCTGAAGTTACCAGGAGCGTTGATGAGAACGGTGTTGAGGGCGCTGTTGTAGGTCACGGTTTCGGAGGCAGACTCCCCGTTTTCGCCCCTCAGCTCCACGTGCCCAGTCTGCAAATCACGTAAACAGTTTGTAAACACAGCCTTGACTCTACAGGTTTAATCGGTTGTGACGTAGCGACTTGTGTTTGGGCACGATATTTGAAGGTTCAGCCAATATCCTGATACCTTTCAAAAATTAGTCTGATGTGAAACGCATGTATCATGATCAGATAAAGTGCTACTACGTCCATGAAATATGATCATCTGCGTAATGTGAGTTTACAAAATGTGGCCTTATAACCACAGTGGAATCCACACACACACACACACACACACACACTCACACACAAATCTAAGGTTAGATTAATGCTACAAAATTTTGGGGGACAAAATTTTATGACCATAATCAAAATGGTATTCAAAAAAATATGTAAAGTAGATGTATCTTTGCACTCACAGAATCATGATCCAGGACTTGATTCGGGCGACTACTGTTTGTTGGTTGCGCGCAGTGAGGACTCCCCTTGTGAGCCATCGCAGTGATTGTGATGGCACCGGCTACAAGCAGAGCTGTGATGAGTACAGCGGTACAGGGGATTCTCCACGAGGCGAAACGCGAGGCTTTTGGAGGCGCCGTATCTGCTCCCATCTCGGCGTATGGTGGCAGGGCCGAAGAATTATTGTCGCACTGTGGTAGGCAAAGGAGGAGGTATGTTTTGAGGTGTTTGGGTGTGAAAGTTTGAATGAGCAGATGTGAACTCCGGAGGTATTAAAGGAATGGTATAGTTGTTGATGACGAGATGATTCAGCTTGTAACTTTCTGCGAGAAACTTAGAATCCACTTGAAATGAAATGTTACAGAGTATATAATTCTGAGAGGAAATCTAAGTTTGCTTGATGCAAATTGCTTTTAAAATGGCTGAGATATCCAATAACAATTAAAAAAAGTAATCCTAATTAAAGATTAGTATCACCGTTTATTTGTATCAATTTGTTTCGGATATCCTACCTTTTTCCAAACTTCATTTCATCAGTAATAAACTTTGAATTCAACTTAGAATGATATCAATCGCTTTCATAATTCGTATAGGAGGTTTCTCACAATCTTGAAAAAAACCATATCAACGGAAGTTAGAAACCTGAAGTCAAATATCAACCACAACTGTACCCTCTCTTTAATTGTGCAAATATCTAGCTGCATGTAGAATATCAACGTCGATTATGATAATTATCATGATAGTGATTATGATCATTGCCAAGCATGCCACTGCAAATAGATCTGTTACTTAATTGCTGTATTCCTTGAACAGTTGCAAGGAATTTAGGAATTGCAAATTCTTTGAAAGATTGCAATGAGGCCTCATTGCGCTTAAAAACTATTACGGAAAGTGTTACAATTTAATTCAATTCAATAGTTTTCTATTTCCATCAAAACAAAATACATGATACAAAGCGGTACATGTGTCAGTTTGACTTCATGCAGCGGGAAAGGACAGTTCATTGAATACAATATAAGATATGTGCACGAATGGTATTATAACAATAAAAACAACAGTGCGCACTGGGTTGTCATGTTAACAAAAAAGAAGAAGTAATCATAATGATGGAAAAGTGTGCTCAACTAAAAAGCTAAAGCTTGTAGGACGTGGAACACTGAAAAAAAAAAACAGCAGCAGCTACACCACTACACCAACAAGATGTATTTATGTCAAATTGATCTATGTAACATTGTACGTTTATGATCACTGAATGAAGCTAATAAAGTTTGAGTAATAGCTTGCAATTTATTCTGCATCTAAAAGGGATAGACAAGTTAAGTAAATTAATGCTTCAAAAACACAATTAAATGTGCGAATAATACTGCCAAATCATTTCTGTGATGTTAAAAGTCCGTGTGGAAAGCTTACCTGTGATTCTGATTTCTCCATG
Organism: Diadema antillarum; assembly: GCF_040938485.1. Classification (NCBI taxonomy): domain Eukaryota; kingdom Metazoa; phylum Echinodermata; class Echinoidea; order Diadematoida; family Diadematidae; genus Diadema; species Diadema antillarum. Next base: position 653,059 of record NW_027272094.1, on the reverse strand, counting down.
GTGAAATCGTAGTTGATGAAAGACTGTCAGTGGAAGAAGTTGCAAGGTCGACAGTTGAAGGAGTGGGTAAGATGTCCGCTCACCGTCCAGTTGTCTGTTGACAAGACACTGCAAGTTCACGTGATTTATAGCAAAACGCTTGGGCGTGGCTTTGTAAAAACTCAAATTTCACTAAAACTCCTCGTGCTCTGATTGGTTGGAACCAAATCAATGGAGCGCCCACCTAAATCTGGCTTTCGTTCAATATGATATCAAGTTTCACCCAAGATCCGTCTTTGGACGAGATGGTATCCCTCTCGACCAAAATGTATGAATGGGTACTTCGCAAAGCTAGTGTATCAATATCAATGGCAGGTCCCTCGGGTAGAGCGGTGTCAACACAGTAGAGGTTTCCCAGGCGTGGATAAAAAGATGCATTGTTGTTATTGTTATTAGGTGATCCGAGTATCCTCTCGGATCACCTATTGTATCTGTACGGATTCTTTCTTTAGGTGATCCGAGTATCCTCTCGGATCACCTATTGTATCTGTACGGATTCTTTCTTCTTCTTCTTCTTCTTCTTTATTTCTTTCTCCTCAAATCTTGTGCAGCGGTTAACTCAAAAAGTCCCCCGCCTATCACTTTCAAACTTATACCATGTATGTATCATGTCCTAAGGACAACAGATCTAGTGTATCAATGTGATCAGTTGACCGTGACGTCATTATGACGTCATTATCTGAAATCACGTTTACATCAATATCTCATTAATGGAACGGAATTTTTGAATGAAATTAAGATATCAAATAGTTCAAGTCAAGGTCTATTGATATATTTCATAAAATTTGGTCACGTTCATAGTAAACGAGCGCGTACGCGCGCGTTGAAATTTAAACATGCTCTAATCAACCTCAAAATTGTTTTGCACACGTTTCAGGTCATTTACAGCATTTCAAAAAAAATCGACGGACGCGTACGCGCGCGCGCATATACGCACGCACAGCTCATATGCAATAGAAATTTCCCGTTTTATCGCACGGATCGAATGTCTGAAATGTCAAGGAATATTTCTACCAAGTTTCAAGTCGATCCGACTCAATATGACGTCATACGGGCCAATCAAAGTTTAAATTCCGCGCGCGCGTCAATGGCGATATACAGTGCAACTATGCCAAAAACCGCCAATTTTAAATCCGATTTTACTCGTCAGGATGGACGGTGACCCCCCATTTTCTTTACATATTTTGAAAGCTGATGAGTTGTACATGTCATTTCATGGGGTGGTAATGCTGACAAAATGATTAAAAGATATCAAATTTCTTAATAAAGTATAAAAAGTGAATTTTCAAAATGACGTCATCAAATTTCAAGTTTATTCGAGCGTATCTCACTAGTCCTTTGTCAATTTTCACCCAGATTTCAGTATATTTTAGCTTATTTAATGTTCTTACAAACAGAAAATTACAAAGTTTTGATTGGATAACGGTATCACCTCGTAAAAATGGATTGAAAGTAATCTTGTCAAATTTGACCAGTTTACGTGTTATCTCTACGGGAGTGCAGTTTTTCTGGAAATGAAAATTGACATGACTATCTTTATCGAGCACTAGCTCACTTACCCTTCGGTAAATTTCTCCCAGATTTTAATATGTTGTAGCTGAGACTTTACGCTACCGTAAGTGTGCCCTTCATTTTTTCATACGCTGTCGGGATCACGTCAAAGATGTTGGTTGAAATTCAAGCTTATCTTCGATGTATTGAGATATTTCTTTCTTTCTGCAACTTTCTTTGCAATAACTCAAGAAAAACACGCCCTATCACTTCCATATTTTGCACATGTTAAGTTCATGTCACGTAAATTATTTCATAAAATAACAACTACTTGATCAGACACCATCTTGGGTATGTAAATTAGGGTCAAAGGTCATAAGTGTTTCATCCTGTATCTTAGTGAATACCTGTACTATATTTCCCATATTTTGCACACGCAAAGACCATGTTACAAGGATCATTTCACAAAATAACTACTTTTTACTCAGATGCCATCTTGTCTGTGCAAATTGAGGTCAAAGGTCATATGTACTTCTTTTTGTATCTTCGTTATGACGTGTTATCTCTATTGGAGGGAATTTTTTTAAATGTGAAAATTGACATGATTGTCTTTATCGAGCACTAGCTCACTTACCCTTCGGTGAATTTCTCCCAGATTTTAATATGTTGTAGCTGAGACTTTAAGCTACCATAATTGTGCCCTTCGTTTTTTCATACGTTGTCGGCATCACGATAAAAAAACTTGGTCGAAATTAAAGCTTATCTTCTATGTATTGAGATATTTCTTTCTTTCTGCAACTTCCTTTGCAATAACTCAAGAAAAACACGCCCTATCACCCCACATGTTTAGTTCATGTCACGTACATTATTTAATGAGATAACAACTACTAGATCGGACATCTTGGATATGTAAATTAGGGTCAAAGATAATAAATGTTTCATCTTGTATCTTGGTGAATACCTGTCCTTATATCTTTCCCATATTTTTCACACGTATAGACGATGTCGCGAGAATCATTTCACAAAATAACCACTATTTCATCAGATGCAATCTTGGGAGTGCAAAGGTGGGTCAAAAGTCATATGTACTTGTTGCTGTTTCTTTGTTATAGTGTATGCAGAATTTGGTACCAAACATGGCAGATATGACTCCCTTTGCTAAATGAGAATGCAAATATCACACGGCCAATGTCTCTAAACACAGATGGAACTTGTATGGTCATGCCTATTGCAATCAGGACTCGAATCATTGATAAAAAATAAAAAAAAATCGGATCACCTTAATTTGTCAGTGATGACAAATTACAATCTCTAGTCTTCTTCTTCTTCTTCTTTCTTTATTTCTCCCCAAAAGTTGTGCAGAGGTTAGCTCAGAAAGTGCTGTGTCTATCAAGTTCAAACTTATACCATGTATGTATCGTGTCCCAAAGACGGCAATCGAACTAAAATCAAAGTGATCAGTCGACCGTGACGTCACTATGACGTCATTATATGAAAACACATTCTCAATCATATCTCATTAATGGAATGAAGTTTTTCAATGAAATTTACGTCACATATATTTCAAGTTATGCGCATTTTACTCATTTCTCAAAATTTACATTTTCTCTTGATACGTGCGCGTACGCGCGCGTTGAAATATTTGTATGCTCAAATCGAGCTCAAATTTTTTTTGCACACGTTTCAGACCATTTGGAGCATTTTTTGAAAAATTGAAAAATTCGGACGGACGCGTACGCGCGCGCGCATATACGCACGCACAGCTCATATGCAATAGAAATTTTCAGTTTTTTCACACGGATCGGATGTCCAAAATGTCAAGGAATATTTCTATCAAGTTTCAAGTCGATCCGACTCAATATGACGTCATACGGGCCCGTCAAATTCAAAATTCCGCGCGTGCGTCAATGGGGATACACAGTGCAACTATGCCAAAAAACCGCCAATTTTAAATCGGATTTTACTCGTCAGGATGGACGGTGACCCCCCATTTTCTTGTAATATTCTAAAAGCTGATGAGTTGTACATGTCATTTCATGGGTTGGCGATACTGAAAAAATGATTAAAAGATATCACATTTCTTAATAAAGTAAACAAAGTAAATTTTCAAAATGACGTCATCAAATTTCAAATTCACTCGAGCGTATCTCACTTAAATTTCGCCAATTTTCACCCAGATTTCAGTATGTTGTAGCTTATGAAATGTTCTTTCATTAATGTGAAAACAACATTTTGATTGGATAACGTCATCACCTCGTAAAAATGGATTGAAAGTATCCTTGTAAAATTTGACCAGTTTACGTGTTATCTCTATGGGAGAGCAGTTTTTCTGGCAGTGAAAATTGACATGACTATCTTTTTCGAGCACTAGCTCACTTATGCTTCGGTGAATTTTTGCCAGATTTTAGTATGTTGTAGCTGAGACTTTGAGCTATCGTAAATGTGCCCTCCATTTTTTCATACGACGTCGGCATCACGTCGAAAAACTTGGTTGAAAAATTGCATGTGGCTTCGATGCAGCGTCATTTTGCTTAATACACAGGGCCTATGGAGCATGAAATAGGTCATTGCATAGCGCATCCGACTCGTAATCCTAAGGTCCCTGGTTCGATGCTCACCCCTGCCAGTTTTTTAGGTGATCCGAGTATCCTCTCGGATCACCTTCTGTATCTGTACTGATTCTTTATTCTTCTTTCTTTGTTTCTTTCTTTATTTCTCCTCAAAAGTTGTGCAGAGGTTAGCTCAGAAAGTGCTATGCCTATCAAGTTCAAACTTATACCATGTATGTATCGTGTCCCAAAGACGACAGATCAAGTAAAATCATTGTGATCAGTTGACCGTGACGTCACTATGACGTCATTATATGAAAACACATTCTCAATCATATCTCATTAATGGGATGGAATTTTTAAATGAAATTTACGTCACATATATTTCAAGTCAAGCGAATTCTATTCATATTGTCAAAATTTATATTTTCTCTTAAAACGTGCGCGTACGCGCGCGTTGAAATATTTGTATGCTCCAATCAAGCCCAAAATTTTTTTGCACACGTTTCAGACCATTTGGAGCATTTTTTGAAAAAATGAAAAAATCGGACGGACGCGTACGCGCGCGCGCATATACGCACGCACAGCTCATATGCAATCGAAATTTCCCATTTTTTTCACTGTGATCAGATGTCTGAAATGTGAAGGAATATTTCTACCAAGTTTCAAGTCAATCCGACTCAATATGACGTCATACGGGCCCGTCAAAGTTGAAATTCCGCGCGCGCGTCAATGGCGATAGACAGTGCAACTATGCCAAAAAACCGCAAATCTTAAATCCGATTTTACTCGTCAGGATGGACGGTGACCCCCCATTTCCTTTACATATTCTGAAAGCTGATGAGTTGTATATGTCATTTCATGGGTTGGCGATGCTGAAAAAATGATTAAAAGATATCAAATTTCTTAATAAAGTAAAAAAAGTAAATTTTCAAAATGACGTCATCAAATTTCAAGTTTACTCGAGCGTATCTCACTTATCCTTTGCCAATTTTCACCCAAATTTCAATATGTTGTAGCTTATGAAATGCTCTTTCATAAATTAAATACACAATTTTCATTAGATGACGACATCACCTCGAAAAAATGGATTGAAGGTAACCTTGTCAAATTTGACCAGTTTACGTGTAATCTCTATGGGAGTGCAATTTTTATGGAAATGAAAATTGACATGACTATCTTTATCGAGCACTAGCTCACTTATGCTTTAGTGAATTTCTCTAAGGTTTTAATATGTTGTAGCTGAGACGTAGGGCTATCGTAAGTGTGCCCTTTGTTTTTTCATACGTTGTCGGGATCACGTGAAAAAACTTGGTTGAAATTAAAGTTTATCTTCGATGTATTGAGATATTCCTTTCTTTTTGCAACTTTATGTGCAATAACTCAAGAAAAACATACCCTATCACCACCATATTTTGCACATGTTTAGTTCATGTCACGAACATTATTTCATAAAATAACAACTACTTGATCAGACGCCATCTTGGGTATGTAAATTAGGGTCAAAGGTCATAAATGTTTCATCCTGTATCTTGGTGAATACATGACCTATCTTTCCCATATTTTGCACACGTAAAATCCATGTTACAGGGATCATTTCATAAAATAACCACTTTTTGCTCAGATGCCATCTTGTCTGTGCAAAGTGGGGTCAAAGGTCATATGTACTTCTTTTTCTATGTTCGCTATGACGTGTTATCTCTATGGGAGGGAATTTTTTAGATGTGAAAATTGACATGACTCTCTTTATCGAGCACTATCTTACTTATGCTTCGGTGAATTTCTCTCAGATTTTGATATGTTGTAGCTGAGACTTTGCAGTATCAGGACTCGAATCATTGATAAAAAAAATCGGATCACCTTAATTTGTCAGTGATGACAAATTACAATCTCTAGTTTTTTTTTATTTTTTTAAACACTTTTTTTCTTCTTTTTCTTTAATTAGTCTGAATCTCGTTTCCTAACTTTATCTTTTTCTGATTTTTTCATGCTTCTCCTTCAAATTTCTATAAAAATAACATAATTTTTTCTTTATTTTTCTTTCTTTCTACTACTTTCTGTGCAATAGATGAACAATAACAATGGCTATTAATCCCATATTTTGCACATGTTTTGTTCATGTCACGTATATTATTTCATAAAATAACAATTACTTGATCGGACACCATCTTGGGTATGTAAATTAGGGTCAAAGGTCATAAATGTTCCATCCTGTATCTTGGTGAATACATGTCCTATCTCTCCCATATTTTGCACACGCAAAGACCATGTTACAAGAATCATTTCACAAAATAACGACTTTTTGCTCAGATGCCATCATGTCTGTGCAAAGTGGGGTCAAAGGTCATATATTCTTCTTTCTGTATCTTCATTATGACGTGTTATCTCTATGGGAGTGCAGTTTTTCTGCAAATGAAATTTGACATGACTATTTTTTTCGAGCACTAGCTCACTTATGCTTCGGTGAATTGCTCCCAGATCTTAATATGTTGTAGCTGAGACTTTGGGCTATTGTATTTTACCCTTCGTTTTTTCATACAATGTCGGGATCACGTTAAAAAACTTGGTTGAAATTAAAGCTTATCTTCAATGTATTGAGATATGTCTTTCTTTCTGCAACTTTCTTTGCAATAACTCAAGAAAAACAGCGTCTATCACCCTCAAAGTTTGCACATGTTTAGTTCATGTCACGTACATTATTTCATAAAATAACAACTTCTTAGTCAGACACCATCTTGGGGATGTAAATTAGGGTCAAAGGTCATAATGTTTCATTCTGTATCTTAGTGAATGTCCTATCTCTTCCATATTTTGCACACGCAAAGACCATGTTACAAGAATCATTTTACGAAATAACCACTTTTTGCTTAGATGCCATCCTGGCTGTGCAAAGTGGGGTCAATGGTCAAATATACTTCATTCTGTATCTTCGTTACAGTGTATACGGAATTTGGTACCAAAGATGGCAGGTCTGACTCGCTTTTGTAAATGAGATTCCAAATATCACACGGCGAATGTCCCTAAACACACATGAAACCTGTATGGTCATGCCTAAATTGTGTATTTGTTGCTGAATCTTCGTTATCTAGTGTATACAGAATTTGGTACCAAAGATGACAGATATGACTCCCTTTTCTAAATGAGAATCCAAACATCACACGGCCAATGTCTCTAAACACAGATGAAACCTGTATGGTCATGCCTATTGCGATCAGACCTCGAATCATTGATTAAAAAAAAATCGGATCACCTTAATTTGTCAGTGATGACAAATTACAATCTCTAGTTCATTTTGGTTTCATCATTATCATTGTTATTACTATCATTATCATTATCATCATTATTATCATTATCATTATTATCATCCTCATCATTATCATCATCATGATCATTATTAGTATCATTACTCCTATCATTATCATTATTTCATCATGAATACTTCTGCTACACTACTGTATTGTAGAACATTCTGAATATGGATACAAGCAACCAAGATCACTGCAGTCTGGCAGTCAGCCAAGCAATACAGTATCAAAATTAACTCTACCTAGGGCTAAATGTATTTTTTCTTTGCAAATCATTGAACTAGTTAGGTTTAGATCAGTATCATTTGATCATTATCTACCATCGTCGAATCATTTGACCGCAGTTGAGTGGATAATTAACTACAATGTATACGAGAATCAATATATTAGTAACCAGTTTCTTGCGTGTAATGCACAGATTGTGCAATATTGCTCTGTGTGGTCTACTCGTGAGGACACCAGTCCTCAGTAATGGCCATGCTGATATAGGGCCAAGAAAATACACAAATACGCTCCTCGGATCGACAGATAACAATAAATCAAATCATTTATCATAATAATGTTAACAGAGCCTTACTTCTTTTACATAAAACCTGACAGATATAACCTCTTTCTCTTTTCTTTTCCTTACTTTTTCTTTTCTTCTTTTTTTTTTGAGGGGGGGGGGTGTAATATTGCAAGCGCCCTGTGCCTTACGAACATTAACTGTATTGTATTGTATTGTATTGTATTGTATTGCATTGTATTGTAGTATAAGATTCTACTTTGTGTGACGGTGTGTTGTATCTCGACAGTAATCAATTCAAGTGTATTTCAACATTGCTAATTATGAAATTATACAATGCTAGAGAGGTCTGTAGTGTGTACGCGTGCACATCGAAGATTAAAGTTGCTGTTCCAAGTTATATAATAATTTCTTTGGTCTGATTTTGTTATCCTAGTTTCCGTAAAGAATATGCATTGTACAAAATCTCCCCCATCCCCTTCAAGGATATTAATTGAAATAAACGGCACCATCTTTTGGCTGATATGGGGGAAATCCAATCAAAACTTGGCATAAACAAGTACCAATACTATCAATGGTGCAAATGATATGATAGGTCAATGCCCTATAAGTTTGAAAGTATTTTTTTTAAACATTTCCTCTTTTACTGATATTTGATAAGAGCAGTAGCACAAAAATATTGAGGTTTTTTCAACGGGATTAAGGTTGACATGATATCTTGCAGGACTTGACGGGAAACCCCCGTCTACAATGTTCTAGCAGTGTCAAACCATAACACAGCATGACTTCGGCTCGGGTAGCAGCAGCGGAGATGCAGGGAGTGGTGCCATGAGGAGAGTGGTGCCGCAAGGAGAGGTGAAGCCCCCCCCCCCCCCCCCCCACCTCCTCAAACTTGTGTTTGGAATTCACAGGTCAAAGCTCGTGTGCCCTCTGTTGAACGTGCTATAAGATCACTGTCACTGTAGCACAAGGAACAGAGGTGGTGCAGCTCAACAAAGACACATGTCACCAAAAAAGAAAAAAAAATGAAAAGACATTAAAAAACTAGAGATTGTAATTTGTCATCACTGACAAATTAAGGTGATCCGATTTTTGTTTAATCAATGATTCGAGTCCTGATTGCAATAGGCATGACCATACAAGTTCCATCTGTGTTTAGAGACATTGGCCGTGTGGTGTTTGCATTCTCATTTAGCAAAGGGAGTCATATCTGCCATGTTTGGTACCAAATTCTGCATACACTATAACAAAGAAACAGCAACAAGTACATATGACTTTTGACCCACCTTTGCACTCCCAAGATTGCATCTGATGAAATAGTGGTTATTTTGTGAAATGATTCTCGCGACATCGTCTATACGTGTGAAAAATATGGGAAAGATATAAGGACAGGTATTCACCAAGATACAAGATGAAACATTTATGACCTTTGACCCTAATTTACATATCCAAGATGTCCGATCTAGTAGTTGTTATCTCATTAAATAATGTACGTGACATGAACTAAACATGTGGGGTGATAGGGCGTGTTTTTCTTGAGTTATTGCAAAGGAAGTTGCAGAAAGAAAGAAATATCTCAATACATAGAAGATAAGCTTTAATTTCGACCAAGTTTTTTTTTATCGTGATGCCGACAACGTATGAAAAAACGAAGGGCACAGTTATGGTAGCGTAAAGTCTCAGCTACAACATATTAAAATCTGGGAGAAATTCACCGAAGGGTAAGTGAGCTAGTGCTCGATAAAGACAATCATGTCAATTTTCACATTTAAAAAAATTCCCTCCCATAGAGATAACACGTCATAACGAAGATACAAAAGAAGTACATATGACCTTTGACCTCAATTTGCACAGACAAGATGGCATCTGAGTAAAAAGTAGTTATTTTGTGAAATGATCCTTGTAACATGGTCTTTGCGTGTGCAAAATATGGGAAAGATAGTACAGGTATTCACTAAGATACAGGATGAAACACTTATGACCTTTGACCCTAATTTACATACCCAAGATGGTGTCTGATCAAGTAGTTGTTATTTTATGAAATAATTTACGTGACATGAACTTAACATGTGCAAAATATGGAAGTGATAGAGGCCGTTTTTCTTGAGTTATTGCAAAGAAAGTTGCAGAAAGAAAGAAATATCTCAATACATCGAAGATAAGCTTGAATTTCAACCAAAATCTTTGACGTAATCCCGACAGCGTATGAAAAAATGAAGGGCACACTTACGGTAGCGTAAAGTCTAAGCTACAACATATTAAAATCTGGGAGAAATTTACCGAAGGGTAAGTGAGCTAGTGCTCGATAAAGATAGTCATGTCAATTTTCATTTCCAGAAAAACTGCACTCCCGTAGAGATAACACGTAAACTGGTCAAATTTGACAAGATTACTTTCAATCCATTTTTACGAGGTGATACCGTTATCCAATCAAAACTTTGTAATTTTGTGTTTGTAAGAACATTAAATAAGCTACAATATACTGAAATCTGGGTGAAAATTGACAAAGGACTAGTGAGATATGCTCGAATAAACTTGAAATTTGATGACGTCATTTTGAAAATTCACTTTTTTTACTTTATTAAGAAATTTGATATCTTTTGATCATTTTGTCAGCATTACCACCCCATGAAACGACATGTACAACTCATCAGCTTTCAAAATATGTAAAGAAAATGGGGGGTCACCGTCCATCCTGACGAGTAAAATCGGATTTAAAATTGGCGGTTTTTTGGCATAGTTGCACTGTATATCGCCATTGACGCGCGCGCGGAATTTAAACTTTGATTGGCCCGTATGACGTCATATTGAGTCGGATCGACTTGAAACTTGGTAGAAATATTCCTTGACATTTCAGACATTCGATCCGTGCGATAAAACGGGAAATTTCTATTGCATATGAGCTGTGCGTGCGTATATGCGCGCGCGCGTACGCGTCCGTCGATTTTTTTTGAAATGCTGTAAATGACCTGAAACGTGTGCAAAACAATTTTGAGGTTGATTAGAGCATGTTTAGATTTCAACGCGCGCGTACGCGCTCGTTTAGTATGAACGTGACCAAATTTTATGAAATATATCAATAGACCTTGACTTGAACTATATGATATCTTAATTTCATTCAAAAATTCCGTTTCATTAATGAGATATTGATGTAAACGTGATTTCAGATAATGACGTCATAATGACGTCACGGTCAACTGATCACATTGATACACTAGATCTGTCGTCCTTAGGACATGATACATACATGGTATAAGTTTGAAAGTGATAGGTGGGGGACTTTTTGAGTTAACCGCTGCACAAGATTTGAGGAGAAAGAAATAAAGAAGAAGAAGAAGAAGAAGAAGAAAGAATCCGTACAGATACAATAGGTGATCCGAGAGGATACTCGGATCACCTAATGAATCCCTCACATACATGCACAGTGTATGACCCCTTCTAATACTAAGAAGACAACAATTGATTAGTCCGTGATTTATGTGTAATCTAGTTCCATTTAAGTCTTTAATTTTGGCATTTTATGTTCATTTCATTTGGCACTTTGTGAACATAGATATAGCCAAGGTTTCCTTCCTATTTCATCCTGTCACCCAAATTTCTTGGTTATCTTTCAAGTTGCAGACCGCTTTTCAAGCAGTACAGTATGTCTGAGGTTTAAAGTGTTTCCTACGCACAATGAGTATTGATATAATCATTTTTGCTTTTCAATTAAAGTTTTGCCAAGTACATTGCAATACACTCTTAGTTTTATCGTGTTCCTGGAGTATCATGTATTCACAACAGAGGCCTTGTAGAAAACATAAGACGACCATATTAATGTGTGGTCAGGCCTTGTTACCTATGTGTCAGTAGGTGAGTGGTTTTTGCTCTCTTTTTTTTTTCTTTCTCCTCCTTCTCCTCCTCCTCTTCTTTTTTTCTTCTTGCTCCAACAGACTCGGCTTACAAACAAGCGTACAATTTTCCCACTTGTATTTCAAATCATATATTCATATCGCTTATCAATTTTGTTCATAGCCACTATACCGATGTGACACATTTCGGGCATCTCACTGGGGCAGTATGAGGACCCTGCAGGTTCAAAAGCGAGTTATTGATCGTTTCCTTGGACTACTGTGCATTCACTTTCTGTTCCTATGAATTAATGTCAAAAGGGACAATTCTGTACGGTTCCTTGAATATCTTTTATACAGATGTTCTAATCCAATGTTAGTGAATACTGCTTATTCCAAACTGTATTCCATGTCACTGCATGATATGAAGAATATTATCACTCCGTTCTTGTGAAGTTGAGATATTTGTGATTAAAGGTGCTAAAAAAACAAAGGAAATAAGAAAATACGGAGTGTTTGAAATCATAACTTCTAGAATATTTCTTGTTATGTTAAATGAGGTATTACTGGAATGGATTCATTTTGCTCTATCTGATGATGGACTTACTTTTTGGAAGTACAGAAATGGCGTTTAACTCATTTTGCAAGAAAACTCTTCATAATATAATGTTTGAGGAAACTTGGTTTGAGGCATGGGGGTGTCACGGGATGAGAACACTAACTCTATGCTATGCCACCCTCTCCTGCTTGTACTAGCTTGGCCTCTGATTCCTTTGCACACATAGTACTGGTAAACTATTTCGCACCTTGAGCATACCATCCTGTACATATCATTGATTATCTTTCTGTTGTTCGAATATACAGCCAGTTTTATATTACGTTTTCGTCCAATTGGTTACATTGTTATATGATACAATTTCGGATCACTGTCAAAACATGGAATTCTTGTCAATAAGATGTTATCCCATCTTCTTCTCTCTGTCAGATTGGCTAGTTTCTCGCAACTTCATTTCTCCTTTTTAATGCATTTTCAATTACCCCGACTTATGCACCGATGCACTCACCAGTATATCCCTGCACTAAAATTGATTTTATCGAAACTCCAATCAGCCCACCTATGTGGTACCTGTAATTGTGAAAATGATTTAGTTATGCTCTGTTCACAATATAAATCCAATACATATTAAGATAGTAGAGTGACCTTATTGTTCAAAAGTTCATTTTCCTCGACAAACAGGCTGCATCACTCCTGTAGGTTAAAGGGAAAGTACAGTATTGGTGGAGATGAGAATTGGGCTTTTAAGTTTTTGTGAGATACCAAGAAAACACTTATGAAATAGTATAGAGCATACCATAATGAAAATTGTTGAAAGTATATTATCGGTATTTTGTACTTTGTTAATAAAATTGCAGAAAGTTGATGTATTTAAAAAAAAAAAGGCATACAGAGAATAAATCAAATCAAATCAAATTCTGAGAAATTCAAAGTTTATTTGATGAAATGTGGGTTTGGAATGACTGCAACATCCAAAAACAAAGTAAAACAAAGCGATCGTAATAAAGTGTGGGTCCCACACTTTATTAGAATCGCTCTGTTTGGATATCTCAGCCATTTCAAAACCAATTTTCATCAAATAAACGTTTAATTCCTCAAGGAATTACATGCTCTTTCATATTTCATGAGAGGTTTCTCACTATCTCAGTAAAAAAATGTTAGAAACTTGAAATTAGGTCTCAACCAAAACTGTACGATCCCTTTAAAGTTGCATGATTTTAACGTTTGTTTCAACTGCAAAGATGTCCATTAAGAGGGTGGACGTCAAAGAAAATATCTGCTAATTCCTACTGGCATGAATCATTGTGTATCTACCCTAAGATGATATTTTCACGTATAAGGATGTAAATAAACAGTGTGCACACATGTGGGACATGAATTACTATACTTTTTCGTCGGCACGGCACCAGATTTTTTTTTTTGTGGGGGTCAGAAATTGTAGAGTTTATAGTCATGATGTTCATAATTTGTGTCATTTATCTTACATTGCTTGCCTGTAAATTTGATTTGTGTGTCACGCAATTGGACAATTTAATGTTGATACAGAGCACAAATATTCTGGAAAGGAAATACGTCTTCGTTAAAGTGAAAAAAGACTATCCTTAACATTTCTTTACTAATTTTTTTAATTATGTTGCTTTGTTACTTTCTAAGATTCATATTGATGTAAATATCATCATAATCATTGCGGTATTATATATACATGAAGAGTTTGTTCGCAAAAACCGATAAGTCCATATTTGCCAAATGGAGATATTTGCGATTAAAGGTCACGAAAAATAAATAGAATAATGACAAAATTTTTGCTTCTCTTGACCATAACTTCAAAAATCTATTTTTATACGTAGTGACCAATATATCATTTTAAAGGTATTATTCTGTACTTTATATGACAGAGACGGTACTTCAAAATCTTCAAAAATGGACTTATTGGTTTTTGCGAACAAACTCTTCATATATATATATACCCAATGATGTTGATGTTCCTAGTTAGATATTCCTTTGTTTGGTTTGTAGTTCAAGTTTGCAAAAAAAAAAAAAAGAAACAAAAAACATGCTTGCACACAAATCTGCCTCCTACCCCTCCAACGATATTGGTTGCAATAAAACCTAGAAATTTTAGGGAAAATCCCATCAAAAATTGGCTTAAACAGGTATCAACAGTGTCACTGATACACATGCTGTGAAAGGTTAATGTCCTATACGTTTGAAAGTGAAGGTTTTTAAAAACACTTCCTCTTTTACAGATATTTGATGAGAGCAATGGCTTTAAAATGTTGAGGTTCTCTTCAACGAAATTAAGTTTGACATGATACCTTGTAGGCCTGGACGGGGAAACCCCTTCTATTATGTGATATCAGTTTCATACCATAACATTATCCAGGGTCGAGGCTGCTCGAGTCGCTGTAGGGGAGATGCGGGGTAGTGGTGCCACGAGGAGAGTGGTGCCACAAGAAGAGTTCACAAGGTGAAGTCTCCTGTGCCCTCTGCTGAAAGTGCATAAAGGAATGTTACGGTATTGACTGAGGTGATGATTAAGCCTTTAACTTTTTGAGAGATACTTAGACATAACTTTATGAAATCTTATAGAGCATACAATTCTAAGAGGAATTCAATGTTCATTTGACGAAAATCGGTTTTGAAATGGCTGTATAAATATTAAAAAAGTAAAACAAAACAATCAAAATAAAAGATGGGTCCCACATTTTATCAAAATCCTTTTTGTTTTTGGCTATCTCAGCCATTGCAAAACCAATTTTCATTAGATAAACTATGAATTCCTCTTAGAATAACATGCTCTTCCATATTTTATAAGAGGTTTCTCAATATCTCAACAAACATCTCATGCGAAACTGGTCTTCCCCTTTAAGATCACTGTCACTCTAGCACAAGGAAACAGAGGTGACTGCATGGCTCAACTCTTCTGGTATTGAGGTAACTATTGTTGTGATCTTCTTTTTCATTTTTTTCATTTTATTCTTTTTTCTTTTTTTATTTCATTTTATTCTTTTTTCTTTTTTGATTTCAGAGCACCATGCTACCAAATAATGACCGGGAAACACAATAAGGGAAGGTCACGGATATATACTTCGTGCTGTTATTTTGGATAACCAAAAGAAATAAGAAGAGAAATGAAAGCAGAGAAATTATTTTAATCAAAACTTCCATTAAAAAGTCAATAGAACACCTAGTCAGAGAAGTGACACCGGTGAGTGTGAAAATATTGAATTATACTCTGCTTCCAATACATTCCAATCGTATGAAAAGAGTGTAGACTGAGCTAACTTTACGAAAGTTAAATGTACTGTTTACCATTTGGATCAGACATTTAACAAATGTTCGAGTTATAAAATTCTGATGCATATGCTAGGGTCAGTTTTATATATATACTACAAATTTCGCAGTAAATCTTAAAGTATAGGTCGATATCGCTATTTTTTTTTAATAAAGATTAAAAGCAAACGGTTAATTCTAGAAACAATTTTATTGTAACTATTGTTCACTTTTTTGTACATTAAAAATACTTAATATTGATTCAACTGATTAACATTTTTACACTTCACATTTTAGAACTATTTAATTATTCAATCTTTCACTTGACCTTTCACCTTTGATTATCGACCCCATGGCCCAAAACTTTTTCGTGTATACGAAGTGTCAAGAAAATACCTTCACGCATTGTATAGTTCTAAAAGGAAAATTTAAATTTGTGGAATTTGACCTTGAGCGTGTGAATCCTAAAGGTGATAGGCAGAACTTAGTAGCTTCATACATGCATATGCCAAGTTTTATTCTGATACCTCTACAAATTGATTGGAGACGGACTAACGGAAGGACGGACGGAAGGACGGACGGAGAACCCATAATTCCTCTGGAGACACTGTGGCGAAGGCACAGAAATGAAAACGTCACAAAGTTTAGGTTCTGAAGTATTTTGTTTATTTGTTTATTTAGTTATTTACCTAAGTACTTGTTTATCTGCTTTCGATCAACTATAATATCAATTTTTACTTTCATCACATCCGTACATCCTCCTGACTTCGGAAACATACCACGTCGACGTTGAAATGTGTGACTGAATACATGTATACTTAAAGGCATAATTTACCATTTGCAGAAGAAACAAAAGCCAAGCGTTAGTGCCTTAAAATAGTTCTAAAATGTGAGTTTGGGATAGAAACAACTACTGCACAAATTTGAATCTGTATTATCGATGTTGAGTATTGTTAAACACACAAAATGTGAACCGTAGTTATGATAGAAATGTTTCCAAACTATTAAACCGTCTGCCATGGCCTACAGTTATGGTTTAATGAGAAAAAAAATATTGATATCTCCTGATATTTTAGGCTTTATTGCGAAAATTGTATATGGTAGGATGTTTTACGTTGATACAACAGGCTTACACTTACACATATGCAGCAAATGTGATATCTTGAGCATTTTTTTTAATCGCTTTTCCCAAAGGTAAACAGAACCAATAGCCGGCGGATAGCGAGCATCAAAAACACACCTCCGAATCTTGAGGGCGCTACTCCTGGCTAAAGTGATCATAGTTTTATGCTCCATTACCCGACCCGACCATAGTCTAGGCTACTGGTGTGGGCTCATTTCTTTTTCCTTGGCGCGATATTTTGCCAATTGCGACAGACAAAGAGAGAGCGCAAATTTTCTGATTGCAATAACCGTGTTATTTGTTTGTTTGTTTTTTCTCGAGTATCGCAGTATTTAAGTTCTCGGCGTATTGTAATCCTCGGATATGTCACGCCCTCTCACGGCTACGAGTAAAAAGAGTCCAGAAGCTAGGGTATCTCGACCACTGCTTGGAAGACTTGCACTGCGTATTGATACAAGCTTGTATTTCCCATTACTACATATATGGCTGTAAAATCTGGGCTGCTTACAATTCACCCTATAGATGAAAATAGTTGCATCAAAAATTGTGTAAAAATCATTCTTAACTGTGAGCAATCGACTCCTGTATGGTCCTTAGAGGATTCAGGCGTTATCCAATAATTATAAACAATGTAAAATCTAGAACGGTTTTTTTTTTTTCGGGGGAGGGTCTAAATTGGTTCAGAAAGATCATTCTTGCCAAAAATCATGTCTTGTTTAATTTTTGATATGCAAAGTAAGCGAGACTTTTAAGCAAACTGGCTCTTTGCTATACCCCCCCCCCCAAAAAAAAAAAAAAATTATTACTGTCTGTGGTTTTAATGATGTTTGACTTTCTCAAACGCGTTCTCTACCATGTCTTCTTCGGTTTAATATGAATGTCAAGCAGAATTCACTGCAGATCAGTTTATCCCATCTTGGTTCAGCACTGTTGAACTAAGTATTGCATGAGTTAATCATAGAATGTTTAAAGATAAGTTCGAGTTGGAAATATGCCTGTTGATTCGTTCTCGCAAGCATGTTATTTATTGATATTATCTAGTGCTATTATACCAAAGTTCAGAACCTCAAAGCCGTCCTAGGGACATATACCTCAAAATATATTCCCCAACTTTATCTTCAAAGTCTTCATATAAACTTTAGCTCGGGACTTTTGAAAGATTATTGAAGTAACCACAATCATTATAACATAAGCTATTAATATCATGTGATACTTGCCTAAATCCTATATCTGTGCATACCTTGTATTCTTGTCTTTCTTCCTGTCTTTTTAGAATTATATTGTATAACACAGTTCATTTATGTCTATGTATTTCACTTTTTTTTTCATTTTTCATTTGTACATGTTGCAAGACTTTAACAGTGACCTTATTATCTCACATAGGTACATACTGTAGGTTGTAAATACAGTAGATTTTTTTTTAACCCAAATGATGGATAAACTTTGAAAATTTATGTACTGTCATTTTTAATTGATATTATATTGTATTTATGACTTAATATTTCTGTTTAAATTTATGTTAAACTGCTCCCAGTGCACAGGCTCTTTTACCATATAAAAAACCAACACCCCCTTCTAGCATGGTCTTTGCTTTGTTTGTGATTATTGACATATTGATAGTTATTTTGTACGAGTGTTAGATTGTTGACGTTAAGCCTTCACAATAAAGGCTTAATATAAAAAGGTGTTTTCTTCCAATGGAGGTCAAATTTCAAGTAAGTGACATGACCTTTTTGTTCCGACAACCTGCATGAGGAAGCACACTGTAACTTCTGGAATGTCTTGTCACGACTCACTGACGGCAAACGGTTGACATTCATCCTGGTATGGCCTGAAGAAAGCAGGTACATGTATATGGGGGAAAATCCCGCCAGATTTTGGCATTCCGCCACATTACGAAGGTCAAACGCGTTCATGTCCGCCTTGATGAAGATAGATGAAAATTCTATAGGCCAGTTAACCTGTTCCATGCCAATGTGCCAAATAAGCACACATTTAACACACAAATCAATGGACAGGAAATAAACATGGCACACAAAGTCTTAAAAGTTATAGTTGGAATGGAGAGAGTGAAATATGACAAGCCCAATTAAGTCGGCTTTACAAGTACTGGAACTATGATATTCTAAAGATACGCTAATTTTTCCATAAACAGATCTTGAACAGTTCATCAGAATATGTCAGTGAGTGAGCTGATAATGTCATCACGCCACACTTTTTCTTTGATTAGGTTAAAAAGGACGAAAATTCAATTTTCTGCTACAGAAGTTCAAGACACAATGTTTATTATAAACTAGTTAAGTAACTTCGAAATAATGATTATTCAGATGTATCAGGACTTGAAACTGGGGCGTAATTGCGTTAAAAATAAAAAAATAAATAAAAAAGATACAATTTTGTATAGGCCCACAACCCCTACAGAAAGTTGTAAGGAAATGACATCATTAATCCTAGGCCAGTGTCCAAAATTAATGTTTTTTTTTTTTCAAGATGGAAATAAGGAGTCTTCTTTTCATATTATGGCACATAATTGGCATTAATTGCGTGAGAAGCAGAGGTATCTCAGTCATATGCGAATGAAATGCTCTGGATGTTGTTCGATTGAAAAAAAAATGTCACGAAGTGTAGATCCAAGTATTTGTTCGTTTGTTCATCTATTCATTTATTTACCTACTTGTTTATCTACTTTCTCACTTCTGATTTTAACCTTCATCACCAAAAACATCATCACCAAAACCATCCTCCTGACTTACTGATGGTAAACATGGTAAACATTATACCATGTTGTCGTTGAAATGTGTGACTGAGAAGTCGGCGGATAACGAGCATCGATAGCACACCTCCGAACTTTGAGGGCGCTGTTCCTTGCTACTTATGCAGGGCTCTGCTACTAAGTTCCATCTCAAGCACGGACTGCCTGGCTTTTTGACATTTCTACTGTTTATTATGACGTCATATTCCTGTTTCGATAATTCTACATAAGAAAGCACACTGTACCTCTTGGAATGTCTTGTCAAGACTGATTTACAGGAAACGATTGACATAAATAATGGCTTGAAGAAAAATGGGTACACACGGGGGAAATTCCGGCCAAATTTTGGTCTTCTAACAAATTACCAAGGTCAAGAGCGTTTCAAGTAGGTTTTTTTTTTTTTTTTTTTTTTTAGGTAAAGGGAAATTCTCTTTTAGTGCAGTTATAAGTTGGTATATAGAAGGAAAGAGTGAAATATGAGAAGCACTGCTAAATCGGCTTGAAAGTAAGAAAGCATTGAAATTTGAAAAATTTGCTTGTTTTTTTTCTATAAACTGAGCTGATCACTTCAATATGAAAATTCAATTTTTCTGCTAGATTAAAACATAATGTTGTTACTGGTTGAGTTCCTTAAAAAATAATGATTAGTCAGATGTACGAGGATTTCGAACTGGGTCATAATTAAGTTTAAACGAAAAACTTAAAATCCACGATTTTAGGTACAACGTCTACATTAAATTGTGAAGAAACAGCATTAATTTACTATTTGCACACTCATACTGACTCTTAATAAGAACTGTCCATGAAAATTAGCAAAATCTCACAATTTCACAATTTCCTTAATTTTCATCTGATTTTGATCAAATTTTCATTGTTGTGTTTAGAGAATCCTGCTCTTTCTTTCACACTAACTTTTAATTGGATTGGTATTCCCCTCTAAGCTCAATGCTAAGTCAAAGATTCTCTGACAGAACTTTGTCATGAAAGTGTTTTTGAACTCCACAGACAAACAGGACCTGCCAAGATTTCGTTTAAACGTTGACGACTTTCACATCACATTTCAGTTTGTTGTCTTTTGAATAGAAATCATGGCGGACCTTTGAACCTGAGAACAGATTTGGCCAGTGTAGCAATGACATAAGCTCCATTTGGCAATTGGTATCAGAAAAGAATCGATCATCGTGCATTGATCTCTGAAGTTAGCAAGATTTGAAAAAAAATGATATTAGTGACAAGTATTACACTTACAAAACAGCAACAGTGTAGTGGTAATCGGTCAGTAGTGTTTCCATTGAGTCTCGTCCATTGGCCTTCAAATGAAGTGCATCTTTTCTTCCAATCATTGTTGTTTTTACACTCGTCGGGTGCCAACCAATCAGGATGCAGAGTGGGCGGAAACTTTTCTGAAGTTCACACTGCCCAAGAGAGAGAGAAAGAGAGAGAGAGAGAGAAAGAGAGACAGACAGACAGACAAGCGGCTTTCTCTTCCCTCTGGGCGGGTACTATGGCGCCCTCTGCGTCGCAATGATGACATGTTTCCGTCTCGCGTATATATCGCCCTCAGAGTCTTTCAAAAGCAATTGTAGTTTACAAACTGATAATGCGTTTCACACCTGTATATCATTAATATGACTTCTCCTGTTTCAGATTTCAATAGAACACACTTTCTAGGGAAATTCCCCTTTATCAGCCCCACCTCTGGCTCTCGTCAAGCAGTATCCTGTATCATCAATGATTTTTAGATGAATGTTAATGGGTATATTTCAGTATCTGTAGTACGGCCAAAAAAAAGAAAAAAAAAGAAATACATTATCATTCATTTGTAAAATGGTAATACGTGAGATCTACATTTAACATCTTGGTCTGGTTGTTTGGTTTTTCATTGCTTTGTTTTGTGGTGTGTGTGTTTTGTTTTTGTTTTTTGTGTTGTTTTGTTTTGTTTGTTTAGTGTGTGTGTGTGTGTGTGTGTTTTTTTGAGCGGGGGGGGGGGGCAGGGGAAAAACACATGTCATTCGCTGATGGCGAACATCGACGTCCTGTTAACGTTTTCCGCGCACAATGAAAAATGCGAGTAATGAACTTCATTCACTTCAATATTTGGAACGTTTTTGCATGTTTGTAAAGAATACTTCCTATGTTTACAAAGAGGAGAAATTGAATACACTGCCCATGTGCGGCAAGAATTTCGAGCCATAACGTAAAATGATAGATGCGAATAGCAGATATTCGTTCCTGTCTCGAATTAGCACACAAACAGGTGGTTTCATCATTAAAGTAAGCACGTGAAAATGACATTTGGAGGGGGGGGGGGGCGGGGGAGAACACGACAGAAGTTACGTTCAGACGGGAGCCCTTAACCTCGAAGTTAGGAAACTTCGAGGTTAGAGCTTGTAGTTAGGGACCGTGAAGACGCACTCGTAGTTAGCAAACCTCGAGGTTTGCTCGAAGTTTCGAGCCACGAGAAATCTTATGGTTAGCGCTCTAACCACGAGCCGCGGGGGGTCCCCACTCGTAGTTAAGCACCGTGTGGACACAAAACACAACGAACTCGAAGTTAAGAGTGACCTCGCCGTAAACTCCGGCCCCCACAATTTCCCTCTGCTTCCGGGTCAACCTCCCAAACGTACACCACAAATACATCACACGTGAAAAACCTATAACGCATGACACAACAACATCATCTTTTCTTCCCATGCGCTTGATCTCTGAAACTGAACACGTCGAACTCGCTATCAAACTGTATTCTATATTCTTCTCCGACGCTAAAAAAAAATGTTTTCGACGAATATCTTCATAAAGGCATAAAGTCATCAGTGCAGTGCTATCTCTGCATACCATGACAGAGAAAGAGAGTACCCGTAAGCGAGTCCGACAGGGTTCGACTAAAGAATAAATAGACGCCTTGTTAGCAGTGTGGGCTGAAACTTCCGGTTTTGTGGGACCCACTCGTAGTTACGGGGGGCAGAAGCTTAACCTCAAAGTTTCGTAACCTCGAGGTTAAGATTCGTCGTGTGGACACACGTCGTAGTTAGGGGGCAAGAGCGAAACCTCGAAGTTTCCTAACTTCGAGGTTAGGGCCTGCCGTCTGAACGTAACTAGAGATATCCGACATTCAATTTATGAGTTGCTATAGGCTAAAAGCTTTAGTTTATGGTCGTTAATGGAGTCCCCATTCATTGGCGGTGAGGTCGAGTTGTAGAGTTTAGGATGCAATGTAAATTTTATCACATAATGCAATCGTTCAGTAGACTGTGGTTCTAAAACACACACGTTTAAATGAGAGATTGTCATGCATGCTTATTTATTCAAAACGGTTGACAGCTGGTTGAAAATGAATTTCGATCAAGTAAAGCGAAACTTTATGCTCGTATTCAGATCGTACTTCAGTTTGGACGATTGTAGAAATGACAAAGAAAAGACGAATTAATTTCTCATGTCGTGACGTGTCCCTTTTCGTTCGTTAAATTGTGTGTTTCTCCTGACACAGCTCAAACTGTTTTCCAGCCACGAGGCACTCTTTGCAAGGGCCAACCCTATCAACCGCAGATGAATAGAATACTTTTCACCCACACCAGTTGTTGCAAAAATTTTGTATTGGTCAAGCCACTGTCTTGATGGCCGCGGTCGGTAAGCGATCACAACGAACTTTTGCTTGGAGAAAAATCAAAGTCTCAAGAAAAATATGAAAATGTAAAAAATTGGTTCTCCATTAATTCCGAAGGGAACACCCACAGGTTTTCTGTGACCAAACATAACAATGCAATGACAAAAAAAAAAAAATGTACCCCCACCCTTTTCCGGTAAAAAATGCTTTTCGCGCAACGAAATCTGACCCGAAATTGTAAACAAAATGAGGTGTATTTGAACTTTCCCCGAAGATTTCTTACACAAGGGGTGTTTGTTTGTTTTTCTAACAAGTAAACAAGCATTAATGTCATGACATTTTTCATTTTTTTTTAATGTTCGTAGATGGAAAATGACAGAGCATATTATATATATATATATATATATATATATATATATATATATATATAATTATATATATATATATATATATATATATATATATATATATAATTATATAATTATATATATATATAATTCCGTGAAATGAAAACAGTTTCAGTGCTTTTGGCACAGTTGAAATAATGCCTTTGAATAGATTTCGACGAGTACCATGAGATATATTGCATTTACCCCCCCCCCCCCCCTCGAAAAAACAAACAAACAAACAAACAAACAAACAAACGGGGGGGGGGTACTCACAAGAGATCAACACAATCAAATCATTATCTGTACCTAAATCTAATGATTTTACATTCATCTCTTCCATTAACAAAAATACAGATTATGAAGATATAAATTGATGTTTTTGCATAATATTTTTTTTTGTACATGAAATGGCAAACGTTTCGAAATATGTTTGAAACTAATGTGGCAATTACATAGCAACCTTTAGAATAAAAAAAAAAGAAATAGGACGAATATTTGTTGGTGCATTTTGTTATTGAAATAAAGTCCTATTTGAGTCTTGTCAATTTACACTGCAGAAAGAAATGACCCAACAGTTCCTATCAGGACTCTCCATACGTTCCCCTGTCCTCTCATGATAGCACGTGATAACAACAGAATTAATCAAATGGTTCATATCAGAGACCCTACTCAGTGATTTCCCCAACCCCCAACCCCAACTGCCAATTGCAAGTCATACCAGGACCATTCATATGGCCTTCCACCTTTACATCACACCGATTCACAAAACAAGAAGTCTCTACTCTCCCTCCTTTACACCAGTTGACTTTTCACATTTCCCATCTCTTCTCTCTACGTGACAGTTTATTTCAGGACTACTCACATGATGTAATGCAAACTTCAAAATCGCCATATATTTGTTTTGTTTTGTTTTGATTTATTTTTTCTTCAACATAATTTCACACATGAATCAGAATTTATTTCACTCATACTTTAAAAAAACATCACTATATAGATTACAATGATTCAATGGAGAAAAAAAATAAATGTGTACATTGATTCCATTACCAAAATATATTGTATTTATACCAAAATTTGCAAGAAATTACCTGAAGACATTATGAAAAAGAAGGACTGACACTTTTAGCGAATGCATGAACACGTGGCAGCCCAGGAAACCTATCTACGTATATCATTTAGCTAAACAGAATGTAGCAAAAGTATCTTAGACAACCAAATGCTGCTATGGATATGTATATGCGTGTATCATTTCGGATATCTTCATTTTCTATATTTTCTTTTTTACCAAAACCTTTATATAAGCTAGTAGGGTAGAGAGGGAAAACATTCTTTGTATACAATGTATGTCACGAAGGTATAATGCCTGAAAAGCTACAATTCTATAGCAGTGCCATTATTGCAAATTGCAAACCCTTTCTGAGGATTCAAATCATATTAAATTGATGCAAATTACTAAGAGGCCTATTTTTTGCTGTGTGTGGTTTCATCTAGAATTCATTTAATACCAAGGCCCTATATAGATAAGATAACGGGATAACGGGTTTGTTCTCCAATACCGACAATGCTTTTCATGTGCCTATATCACGGATAAGTATGACGGCTAATATACGACACGATTGCGGCGCTTTAGATACTAACCATTGTACATTTATTCGAGACACTTCTTTTTTTTTTGGGGGGGGGGGGAGGGGTAGTAATCAGTGTCACAAATTACCCGATATTTGGTTAATTTCAGCAAAGGACAGGAGTATATCGAGTTAAGCTCATTTGCACTAACTAGCCTGTTCGTAACTAGTTGATTATGTAGTAAAGAATTCGGTTGAAATGTTAAACAGTGTCGGTAAATCGTGTTGATGAGTATGGCTTCAAATGAAATGATTCTGTCGCACATGCTACTGAACAAACTCGAAATGTTATTCGGCTTTACCCTATAAATATCTCGGGAACTTACGAAACGCACTTGAGGAACGCTTCAAGCCTTTGATTTCAAGGACTTTCTTACAAACAAGTCTACGTTAATAATTTCCTTTTCGATATGAAAAAAAAACAACGAAAAAATCATCTATCATTTAGCTTAGATTAAAAAACAAAATACATGTGCAATTCTTAGCTCAGGGATTACCATCGAAGAGAAATGTCTCAACTGAAGGTGCTCTACCAGCACCTCCGGTAGCACACTCTGAAACCATTCACATACGCGCAAACGTAAGCACAGATCGCCCTCTCCTGCCTCCCGGACATCTCTTCATCCGTTTCCACCTCCAACCACAGAGAGGATCGACCGCTGCACATCCCGCGGATGACAGGTCCATTGGCGGTCTGGAGGTAACCATCCGGGATCGTTCCAGCAACTCGGTAGTTTCCGGTTCCTGCCTTGTCCGAGACCAAGTCGATGACCTGAAAAAAAAAAATGGTCAACGAAAATGAGGAAGAATGTTATTTAAACTTCCCTGCGCAATCGATTCAGCTCAAGGAAATCAACCATACAGCAAAATAAAATTAGAATTACACAACATGCGGAATGAGTAAGTGTGAAAATTTGTGAAACATCTACAGCATGTTTTGGGGGCTAACCACACAAAAATACACATGAAATATATTTGAGATTATCCTAGACATCAAACAGTAAGGTCCAATTAGATTTCCTTTTTAAACTGTCCACAAGCTAATAATAAATGGTTCTAAAGCCAATGGCGATAGACGTAAACAGCGTGGCGTACAAGAACATCCCCACGACAACCTCCATTTCCCGTAATCACATACGTTCCGCCCTCATATGAGTTTAAGGCCGTGTCACAGCTTTCCGGGCAAGCCACGCGGGCTTGGGGCGAGGAGGTAGTTTCCAGCACGTAGAAGATTTTCCGCGGGCGAACAAGAATGTTTGCAATTTTCGCACTTGTTTCTTACCTACTAGACGCCTGCTACTTAGCTTCTACTTGCGTGCATTCCGTGTGACCTGCGTGAGAGCTTTGAAACCGATCCGTTTTCTGTTACGAGTGACTTATGGGCACTGAGAAGTACTTTCGTTGGAGTTACCTGCAAGGTGCTGCCGGTAAGGGTCTCCTACTGGTGTTCTGCGTGTACCTCTGCGAGCGAACCCCCACGACTCACTCGGAACAAGTTTTGAGCATACTCAAGGCCTTGTCATACCATATCTGGGGAAGTTTTGCGGCTTGACTTGCAGGGAAACAAATTTGCTACCCGGAACTCTCCGCAGTTGGTCCGCACCTGACAATACCTAGCGCGTATCTCGCCTGTAGTTGCCCGGAGGTGCTCACGCAAGTCCAATTTAATCGCAACCAAGTTTTGAGCATGACCAAAACTTTTTCCGGGTGAGCCGCGGGGATGCTCGGAGAGGTCCACGCAGAACGCCAGTAGGAGGCCCTTAGCGGCAGCACTTTGCAGGCAACTCCGACGAAGGTACTTCGCAGTCCCCGTATGCAGCCAAGACAATGACATTCCTTGGGACTTTGCCATTACTTCAGAGGAATTCCTTCACTGAGTTGTCAGCCCCCACGCGACTGGTACAATGGTCACACAGTATACCCGCAAGTAGAATTTAAGTAGAACGCGTCCAGCAAATGAGACATATGTACTGACTCGCCCAAATCCTTGTTCGCCCTCAGAAATTGCCGGTATGCTGGAAAATCCCTACACGCAACAAGCTTGCGTAGCTTGCCCTGAAAGGTGTGACAGGGTCTCAACGTGGTTGCGGGTAAAAAGATTTGCGTGCACACCTCCGGGTGACTACGGGTGATATACGTGCGAGGTACTGTCATGTGCAGCTCATTCCGGGGACGTCCGGGTAGTAAAAATTGTTCTTTGCAAGTCGCACGCAAGGCTTGCCCGGAAAGGTGTGACACGGCCTTTACATACACACACGCAAGATCGATTTTAAGAATAATAATTATCCTTACATCGCAATACTCTCCAGATAATTAGACGCATTTTTGCCATAATATTATTGTTTTTATCTAATCTGAATAACGACTTTGAGGTGATGATATCATAATTTGTTTTACACATCATATCAACATAATTGTCGTGTACCACTGAACACACTTTTACAGATCAACATCACAGCACCACACATACTCATATCACTGCGTACCCTCTGCACTGCTATTTTACTCTTGACTATGTGAATGGTGACATAGAGATATACCTCAAGATAGTCTTATTTTACATCATAAATTTATCTGGGGCTATTTTCCGAAGTATAAGCTCTACTTACGGAGGTTTCCCCTGCATTTCCAATTTCATACAATATTGTACATAATACATTCTTTAAACCAACACGTTTTGTGTCTTTGTTTGTTTGTTTGTTTTTAATTAAATTAAATTAAATTCATTTATTTTCATTCTTCTTTTTCCAACAAAACATAACACAAGATAAATCAGGTATTGCATCATAAACAAAAACATTTCCCTTTGCAATCATGATATCGATAAACATAAGAGCGCAAACTGGCAAAAAAGGATATGATATACGACAGGACGGGACAAAACAGAAGAAACACAACAACATGACACAACTTGCCAGAATAGATGAAAAGAATGGAAGGAAAGAAGGAAAAAGAGAGAATGAGAGAATGCCTACACGCTGAACAAGGGAAATGGAACAGGGGATGGTAGAGAATGTGTTTCATAGAGTTGGCGCTGTATGCAGCTGTGCAAAAATTGTGATGATTAATACGATTGTACGATTAATACGATTGTACCCAACAATATGTAGTTTATATGCGTTGGCACTGGTTGATATTCATAATAATTAATGACATAATGTACTGTCGAATTTTGTTATTTATTGTATTGAAAAAGAAACGTAGACATTGTTGAACTAATCTGATCTGGACACACACCCACACGCACACACACGCACCATCACACACACACACACACACACACACGCACACACACACAATTGCAGGCATTTGCATACCTGATTGTGATCTCTGCTCCTGATGAGGTTTTTCGTGTCCTCCGCCATTTCGTCTCCCAGGGCGAAACCCACGCACGAGTTCTGATCGTGGACAGTGATAAACACCACATTCTGCGGAAAGAATATTATATCAAAACAATACATATTAATAAAGGAGGATATGAGAACTGATTGGCATAAAGAATACGACAGAAAAAAAGAAAGAAAGGTGAATGAAGTGTAACAGACATAACCACACTGAACTGTATTTTATTTCGTTTAATATCGTCATGAAAGTATTTCGCTTTACACATATTATCTCTATTCATTTTGACAATCCAACCTCTCAATCCCAAGATTCTTCACGTACAAGCAAAGGGGAGGGGGAGGAGGGGCAGTATTGGACCTTTGACCCCTGCCCACAGTGCCTGCCCACAGTGCCCCATTCCCCACCCCACCTACATACGAACAAAAAGGTTCCATAAGTTCTTTCTCTGAATTTCAAGTTCTAAATAATCGTGTTTTTTTTTTTGGGGGGGGGGGAGGGTTCGCTGCACTAGCAATTCCTTTCATGTTTATGATACGATTATGCTAGGAGTGTCAGTGCAGAAATACAATTTAACGAATTGGATATTTTCAACTTATTCATATCACACATTACCTGCATGTTCACTATCATGTAATTGCTGTGTGTCATGGAAAAATCATATGAAAACAGAATGGAAGCAGCACAAACTCAAACTCACCCGATCGAAGTCGATGGCGATCGTGGCTGGCGAGCTGCCGCTGAAGTTACCAGGAGCGTTGATGAGAACAGTGTTGAGGGCGCTGTTGTAGTTCATGGTTTCAGAGGCAGACTCTCCGTTTCCGCCCCTCAGCTCTAGGTTCCTAGCCTGCAAATCAGGTGATCAGAAAGCACGGCCTTGACTCTGTGAACTAGTCGCTTACTTGTATACATTACTGTATCATGGTGTTGCAGCTCATGTTCGGTCAAGATGTTAGAAGATTCAGGGCATATTGACACTTTTCAAAGGCAGTCTAATGTGAAACGCAGGAGCAGATGCAGTACGTGCTCCATGTATAGAGGACTCAGAAGCACGAATAAAAACGTTCAGTAGAAATCACCTAGAGAAATCTGTAATAATGTTCTCTATTACAATCCTGTCAGTCACGTCAACATGGAAATAAACAAATGAAGAGTTTGTTCGCAAAAACCGGTAAGTCCATTGTTGAAGATTTTGAAGTACGGTCTCTGTCATAAAGTACAAAATAATACCTTTTAAATGATAGATTGGTCACTACATAGACGGTACATTTTTGAAGTTATGGTCGAAAGAAGCAAAAATTTTCTTATTATTCTCTTTATTTTTCTTGACCTTTAATCACAAATATCTCCATTTGGCAAATATGGACTTATCGGTTTTTGCGAACAAACTCTTCAAATGGAACTATCAGATAAGGATAATTGTAGTTTATTGATAAATTTTAGGGTTAATTTCAAGGCAGACATTATTTATGCTAAAGAAAAAATAAGCGTTACAGTCTAACAGAGCTTAAGCCTATTTTTTTTTTTTTTTTTAGCTTTTAAGTCTCCGTCAAAGCTCGTTTTAAATATCGTAATTTACATTTTTAACTTTCATGCGATTCATGTAATATGATAATTTGCAAATAAGAATGTCCTAATCTATGAAGACCTTAACGAATTAGTGAAATGAAATGCATAATTGAAAAGTTAATTGGATACTACGATATTCTTGGAGACGTAATAAAAAAAAATACTATCACAGCTTCAAGCGGGAAAAATATAATCTTTTCTTTAAAGTGTTTGTAATTTGTGGTAAATGAGCTGGTCATTAATCTATTTTTTGATCTATCTATCTATCTATCTATCTGTCTGTCCATCTGCCTATGTCTATTCTGCGGGTAAACCACTCCTACGTACAAAACTTAAAAAGAAGATCTTATAAACAACAGCACAAAGAAATAAAATCTTAATGATGTAAGTGATTACATTATTAAGTAGTCATTAATATTTCCTTTTCAGCAGGGCAGTAGAGTTGCTATGTTCATAGAAAGGCTAACATCTATTTATGAATAGTATGCATAGGAGCAGAGGTTTCAAGAACATTTTTAATACTTGACATATGAATCTATACATAGATAATCATTATAGTATCTATGTATGCAAACGATGTACTCACTGCATTATGATCAAGGATCTGATCGCGTGTTCTGTCCGGGCGACCACCGTTGGGTGGTTGCTCACAGTGAGCACTCCCCTTGTGAACTACTACAGTGATTGTGATGGCACCGGCTACAAGAAGAGCTGTGATGAGTACAGCGGTACAGGGGATCCTCCACAAGGCGAAACGCGAGCCTCTGGGTGGCGCCTTGTCTTCCTCCATCTTGGCATACGCTGGCAGAGACGAGGGATTGTCGCACTAAGGAAGGGAAGAAAAGAGGGCGTTGTATAAAGTTTCGGGTTGTTGGAGTGTGAAAACTGATGAACAGGAATGAACTATGCGCGCACTGAAAGCGCAAACACCTAAGAAGAATTTAGAATATCAATGTCAATCTTGTCGTAATGTGGTCATTGTTATGGTTGCAATAGTATATTTGTCACTTTATTTTGTCTTCAGTTGACGGCTGCGAGGAACAATGCTTATTGTTGCTGTTTGAAATTGGAGGATAGTCGTAAATTCCTTGAAAGATTGCATTGCGATTGCAAAAACAAAGTGTAATCTACTTAGTATACCATAACAAATTATTCTGCATCCAATTGGGATGCACAACTTAAGTAACTTCAATGCTTTAAAACATGAGAAGAATGATAAGAATAACCCTGTAGATCCATTTTTCTGGGGGATGTTAAAAGTCGGTTTAGAAAGCTTACCAGGAATCCTGATTTGTCCATGGTGAATGATTTTCTAAATCACTGCTTCTAATGGTAAACAGTACAATGTACCTTAATTTTTTTTCACTTATTTCTTGGTGCTTTGATGTTGTTGTTTTCTTTTCTTTTCTTTTCTTTGGGGGAGGGGGGGGATGCAAACCACGTG
The DNA here is from genome assembly GCF_040938485.1 of Diadema antillarum. Taxonomy (NCBI): domain Eukaryota; kingdom Metazoa; phylum Echinodermata; class Echinoidea; order Diadematoida; family Diadematidae; genus Diadema; species Diadema antillarum. The sequence continues at coordinate 621,663 of NW_027272094.1, read as the reverse complement.
ACATTCGACGATTACCGACATCGTGCACGTTTTCTGAATAAAAAAAAATGTTAGTGGCGATACTCTTTGTTGATTTCTGGAGAGTTTTGCATTTTAGCGAAGTTCTTCCGATATTAGCAAAGAGGAGAAATCAAATACATTGTCCATGTGTGGCAGGCATTTCCAACATTAACGTAGAATTATAGATTTGAACAGCAGATACTTGTTCCGGTTACCTTTTGGCACACAAATTGGTTGTGCCGTCATTATGGCATTAAAGCACATGCATGGAAATAACGTTTAGAGGGGAATAAGAACACGCCAGAGATGGCGACACGATGGGGACATATAATTTGTGAGGCTATTTGCACTGCGCTGCCCATGTCTTATCAGCAGTTATGTGAAGTGAGGTCGCGTTGTAAATGTTATAGGAGGCCGTGTAAATCATTTACATAATGCAATCATTCATTGATTCGATAGCAGCACAAAAGTACGAAGAAAATGGGTTTTCATCGGGATTCGAACCCGAGACCTCCGGATTACTAGACCGGGTTTATGTCAGGTTAATGTGTGTGTGTGTGGCACACATACACACACTATAGCTTCTGACCACACGAGCAAAGAGAGTTAAGGGTTTGGGACGAACACCGATCTAGGGCTTTCAATAGCTCAGTCGGTAGAGCACCGGTCTAGTAATCCGGAGGTCTCGGGTTCGAATCCCGATGAAAACCCATTTTCTTTGCTCAAAGTTTTCGCTATTTATTATTACAATTGTTTCTGGTCAGTTTTTCCTTCCTTGTTTCAAAATATATTACAAAAAGCTGCATCGCTTCGGCGATCCCTCACATTTATTCCAAAGTTGATTTACATCATTTGGGTTTATGTCAGGTTAATGTGTGTGTGTGTGTGGCACACATACACACACTATAGCTTCTGACCACACGAGCAAAGAGAGTTAAGGGTTTGGGACGAACACCGATCTAGGGCTTTCAATAGCTCAGTCGGTAGAGCACCGGTCTAGTAATCCGGAGGTCTCGGGTTCGAATCCCGATGAAAACCCATTTTCTTTGCTCAAAGTTTTCGCTATTTATTATTACAATTGTTTCTGGTCAGTTTTTCCTTCCTTGTTTCAATATATATATATATATATATATATATATATATATTTTTTTTTTTTTTTTTTTTTTTTTTTTTTGGGGGGGGGGGGGGGGCATGGAGCTACAATTAACTCCCTGGTTTTGGGTAATGCAACTTGATTAGAGTTTGTCCGAAACGGGATTGATCACCATCAGTGATGAAACTGGTATCATTCCTGAGATGTTCAAGATTTTAACATCCATTATATGTTGTAATTCAGTTAGAGGCAGATAGTCTGCGTATATCTTGTATAAAGATGAAGAGAAAAGTACGCATCTTTTGTTCGTGTAAAGAGTTCAATGAAATATTTTGCTATGGTCAAAAATTTTGTTCTTACTCTTCTATAATGATATATGATTTAGCTCGTTAAGCCGAAGACATCGTTTGGTGTATTTTTTTATAACCATTATATTGCTGTTTGACATAATCATGATCGATATAAGAATTAAGAAAACAAATACATTTTCAGGCAAGTGCAGAACTGTTTGCTAATTTGACAACTGTTCACTGTGTCTCAAGTGTAAGACCAGTGCAGTTTCAGTAATTCAATTCAAAATGTCTATCACCTCTTAAGTTTAACTATGTATATCACAAAGCAAAAGAAAGGTAAATTCGGGGGGGGGGGGGGGGAGTAGTCAAAATACTGTAATATCATATGCCTTTGATTTTGTTAGCCTCTTGCTAGAAAGATATTGCCATACCCCCGCATACACGAAGTGTATAAGGGGTTAGATAAGAATCAGCGTGTGGTCGGTCCGTCGGGCGGTCCGTTGCAAATCTTGCGTCTCGAACTCCTCCTCCAGTTTTGAAGCAATTTTGATGACATTTGGGATACATGATGACTTTGTAGTGTAGATGTGCAAGACATCTTTTCGTGTTTGTCGGAGAAAGCATTGTCATGGTAACCACAATTTTCCCAAAACTTTTTTCGAGTTAACTACTTCCACAGTTTAAAAGCAATTTATTTCAAATTTGGTATGTATGATGATCTATAGGTGTAGTTATGAAAGACACACTTTTTGTTTGTACCCGACAAGGCGTTGCCATGGTAACGGTATATTTTATTGAAAATGTTGTGGCGTGAACTACTTCCACAATATTGTAAAGGAGTCAAGCTCACAAGATACTCACAAGCTACTAAACACATACACACATACACACAAACACACAGACACACAGACAGACCGACACACACACACATACACGGTACATAACTTTTATCAAACCCTGGTTCACTTCTTTTTCATAGGAATATGGGCTGCGGGAGCAGGGGTATTAATCATCTTTAGTGATACTTCTAGTTCAACTTATAAAGTAAGGAATTTTTAAAGCTTTGTCAGTAAATTGCAGTTTCTACTTGCCTGTGGCACAAATTTAAGCTTGTCTGCTTTTTCTTTTTCCTTTGTGTGTATTTATATGTTAGACTAGCCGAATATGTTTCTTTGGACATGTACATGTGTATGTCTTTCGAATAAAAAGACAAGAAAAAACTCTCTGAGTCATGTCAATAGATTGCAGTATCGTGATTATCTTGGGCAAATATTCAAAGGGATCGTATAGTTTTGGTTGAGACCTAACTTCAGGTTTCTAACACTTTTTGGTGATTTTATGATAATGAGAAACCTCTTATGAAATATGAAAGAGCAAAACAGAGTAATCCTAATAAAAGGTGGGACCCGCCTTTTATTACGATCGCTTTGTTTTACTTTTTTTTTACGATGTCCTAGCCATTCTAAAACCGATTTTCATCAAATAAACTTTGCATTCCTCTTAGAATGGTATGCGCTGTATCTACTATTTCATAAGAGGTTTCTTGGTATCTTGCAAAAAGTTAAAAGCTCAATCTTCACCTCCACCAAACTATACCATCCCTTAAACTCAGTTGTTAAATTGTGTGATTTCACATGTTAGACTAACACAATAAGTTCACATCGATATGTGCATGTATTTTGAATATCTTTATTTTCTGTTTTGTTCAAGCCCCGTGGAAGGGTAGAGAGAATAATTTATATTATGTTTTATGTCACAAAGGGTTATAGTAGAGTACGAAAAGATGCGATTTTACAGCCACTCCATTACAATTGCAAAGCCATTTCGAGATGTTTCGAACCATAGTGAATTGATGCAAATCAAAGTATGCAGGCTGATTCATTTAGAATGCATTTTCTCTTTTATTCTGGTATGTATATATTAGGCAAGACAGACTGGTTATAAGAATAGGTTACAAGATGCAAAAATACTGTTATCCTTTAAAACATTTTGCAGTGCTATATATAAAGAGAGTCTGGCTAGCTGCTAAATTAGACGCCATGTCGTTACTCGGCATATTACGCCTTAGTTGGTTATATCGTGTACTCTCAGACGTCGTAATGAAAGCAAGCAAAATAAAGGGTAATTGACAAAGGGCACTGCGTCAAAGCGCAATTTGGTAACGACATGGCTCCACGAAAATCACGGGACCAATTTTGACTAATCGCAGGCCTCAAAACGCATTAATCTATGGCGAAACCGAGTTGGCCAGACTCTCTTTATATTTTACTGCACTGACAATTCGACATTTAGGAAAATGTTTGTAGACACAGATGTTCACTTTTTACGAGATCAAGATCGCAAAATATAGATAAGTAATTTATATGAAGAGCTTGCTTCCAAAAGGCGCTAAAACCATTGAAAAATGATGGATTTAGAGCCTATTGGACGCAAGCTCTTCATATATAGGATACACGCCTGGAATTGTTTGGGTTTTTTTTTAATTTATCGGCACTTATCTGTCATTCAATTTTCTTCAATTTTTATTACACCTAGGTTCGAATATTTATGCTCTTTATTTTATCTCAGTGATTTCTATCGAAGGCATTTGTCTCAACAGAATATATTCTGCTGATTCTGGCACAGAGTTAACACCGAAATCATTGGTATATGAACAGAGCAAAGGTTGTACAACTGACTTCTTAAAACATTTTCACTATACCAGTCCTATCCTACTTATCCTATAGCTTTGGCAATCTTAAAAGCGAAACGTGAAAGTGCAATTTTATCTTATGTCAGCTAAGGACAGGCATCTATACTATTATGATCTAATCATAATTGAGTATTGATAACAAAACCTTGTTCCCACAGGAACATCATACAAGATATGTGTTTTATACAGTATAATTATTCTTATAGAAATAGAAGAAGTAGTGGTATTACAACTTAATAGTATATCGGTCGTGTACATCAACTCTTTGTCACTTTGAAAACACAACAAACGAACAAAGGTCTGGTAGTATATGTTGGCAAATCAGAAATCTTCAGTTTCTCAATTTCAATGTCACTTGAAAGGTTCAGTGCCATGATAGTTGGCATGATTTAAAGAATACTTAACATTATTGTCTCCTAACATCTTGTATGAAATCTGGCGGTGATACGTCCCTCAGTTTTTGGGAAAACAAATGAAAAAAAAAAACAAAAAAAAACTCATGTTACTAGAATATACGTTTTCCTTTCAAACGGAAGATTTTGGAATTTTTGGGGGTCTGGATAATTTCTGTGGAAATCTATTGTTTTCCCCTTCATCATAAAGAAGTTTCAGTTTTATCATTCTGAGTAAATGTTTGAATTACCTCTATAAAACATACCAGCTTATAGGAAAGTCATTTCAATTTTCAGGGGTGGCCAAAAGGTGACAGGCTCATGAAATCTAATTCGCAGACTTTAAGAATTGTGACAGTAGAGCGATACCAGCCATTCAGACTGTCTTAGTCTGTAACTTAACATCGCCAGTAGCATACTCTGGCGCCAAAAACATTAGCGCAGATTCGGAAGCAGAAGCGCCGCTTCCGCCCTTGCGACATCTCTCCATCGGTCCCCACCTCCAGCCACTGAGACATTCGACCGCTGCACATCCCGCGGATGATAGGTCCGTTGGCGGCCTGGACGTAGCCAGCCGGAATTATTCCTACGTCACGATAATTCTCTGTCTCCATCTTGTCCGAGACCAAGTCGATGACCTGAATGAACAAACAGGGAAACAAACGAGGGAAAAAATAAAGTACTATTTTAGATTAATTCAATAAACTCAAATCAACATCAACTATACGGAACACACACACACACACACACACACACACACACACGAATTAGAAGCAGGCATGTGTAATGGATGGGGGCGGAACTTTGAGAGAAAGCGCTTGTTTTAAGGAGCAATCGGATCAAAAGGCATGTCAAGTATAATAGATTCTCCTAACAAACAAGTAATCAAGTTGGTTCTTACTTTTCAAAGCAAACTACAAACACTGATTAAGTTTCAAAAGTGGTAACGGTAGATAGCATGGAGGACACCTCCACACCCACAACAACTCCACTTCCCGTAACCTTGTGATTTATGGGTCCTCGAGCCTCTTCAATCGAATGATATTTACACACATATACACAAAAACTCATGCACATAAACATATATTATATCAAATATTACACACTATCATATACATATAGGATTATAAACATGCACGCAGTGGCGGATCAAGAGGGGCGCAACAGGCGCATGCCCCCCCCCCCTTATTTTTTTTTGTTTTATAAACAAAAAAATAAATAAAAAAAAGAATACGAAATGAAACCCAGAAGTGGCACCAGAAATATTAGTTGCCCCCCCCCCCCCCCCCCTTTTACAGAATTCCTGGATCCGCTCCTGTGCACGTGTATACATTCACAATACCATACGCAAACTCTATAAAATAATGATACCTGATTATGTTCCTTGTTCCTGGTGAAGTTCTTTGCCTTCTGTGCCAGTTTGTCTTCAAGGGCGAAACCCACGCACGTGTTTTGATCATGGATATTCATAAACACCACATTCTGCCAGAAAGGATTTAAAGAAACAATTCTGATATATTTAATTTAAGTGTACATCGGGACTTCATGGTGATGCGTCAAAAAAAAAACACAAATAGGAGGAACTCACAACCATTTTCCTACGACATGATGAGTTACCTAGTTAACATGGGGGTGGGCCACCCCCCCCTCCCCCCATGAAAATGTTTGCCCCTTCCCCGCCCCAGGAATTCTCGAGATGTGAAATTGTTTGGCCTTTTTATTTTATAGAAAACTGTCCAACTGTTTGGACCTCAGTGTGCGCCAGATTGTTGAATTTCAGTTATGAAAATACAAAATCTCCATCTCATGGGAGGGAGGTCAACCCCTCCCATGGATAAACACATCCTCCCCGCTGGGTTCCCACCGAGATTTAGTATACTTTGGGACAATTTCCCAAGGTAATTCCACTAAATGTGCACGAGATTGTTGAATTTCAATTATCTAAGTGCAGAAGCATATCGGAGAGGGATACCTCCTTCCTCGTCGATCCTTCCACCGATTGGTCTCAATTCAGACTTACTACAATTCCCTGATGCAAATTTCCGGACATTCTAGCAAAATTTTGCGCGGGATTATTGAATTTCAATTCTAAAAATGCATAAGTTCCCTCGAATCGGAAGGGGATATACCCAGCCCCTTCCGACCCTCCTGTTGATCAGAGCCTGTTACAGCTCGACCGTCCCTCTTATAGGCTTATAGAGTCGGTACCCTTTGGGGATGAAACTTTTCCGAATATTCCACAAAAAGTGTTTTCTATGTGTTCTTTTTCGATTCGAAAAAAGAAATGAAAAAAGATCCATAGTGGGAGGGGCTACCTTGTCCTACACAATGCTGAACTTCGCAAGTTACTCTTTAAGAGATGAACAGATGAATATCTTTCAGACATAACCACATAAAATACTCATCATTGTACAAAACATGAACGTGATTTGTATACATGTGATTTAAAATGATTTTTGAGGTGTTTGGACTATTCGTTCATAAACTTGTCTGAACAAAATTAACCCCTCTAGTACCTTGTAATTTATCACTGTCATTGCATAAAAACAAGTAATGCAATGCAATTCAATGCAAATCAATGATATTGCTATTACACACAAAATGTCGCGACTATACAACCTATGAGGAGGATCGCCGAGCTACAACAGGAGGGTCGGAAGGGGTAGGGTATCCCCCTCCCATGTATTTGTTTTGTTTTCCTTGGATGATGCTCGAAAAGTTCTAATATATTTCATTCTATTCAATTTATAGAAACGTCTACAGTGTGAAAAAACATTTTGCGAAGATTCAAGTCATTTATTGCCATGCACTCAGGCATGAAAATCGTGTTAATAATCTATAAAAAAAAAAAAACGCCCTTGCGTCCAAAAAGCTCTAAATCCATTGAAAATGATGGATTTAGCGCTTTTTGGAAGCAAGCTCTTCAAACAATGGAATACAGACATGCAAATATGCAGAAGGAAACAGAACATTGTAACTAAATGGCAACTACTCATTAAAGTATTGCACTGTCCCTGCGCATGTGTGTCCTGTTACAAACAATTCTGATTTCAAAAAGTCGTAAAGTACCACCACACCACCCGCCATCCATCCAACAGAAAACGAGCCGTCATAACTGACCAAAATGTTCCACGATGCAAACTTTGTACAAAATGACAAATAATTTTTAAAAAGTCGACTCCAAGAGGAAGACATAAAACGAAAAATTGAGACGAAAGATGAGACGAAAAATGGAGACCGTACAGTCAGGAGTAACGCTCGAAGTGGACGATTCCATTGTTATTTGTATCATTTTTTATGTAATTGTATTATTGTTATATTATTTCATGTATGCTTTATCTTTTTGGTAGTGCATTTCATGAAAAAAAAAAGGATATGTAGGGGCCAACACGAAATCGAACTCACCCGATCGAAGTCGATCGCGATCGTGGCTGGCGAGCTGCCGCTGAAGTTACCAGGAGCGTTGATGAGAACAGTGTTGAGGGCGCTGTTGTAGGTCACGGTTTCGGAGGCAGATTCCCCGTTTTCGCCCCTCAGCTCCACGTGCCCAGTCTGCAAATCACGTGATCAGTTTGTAAACACAGCCTTGACTCTACAGGGTTAATCGGTTGTTATGACGTAGCAACTTGTGTTTGGGCACGATATTTGAAGATTCAGCCAATATCCTGATACCTTTCAAAAATTAGTCTAATGTGAAACTTATTAGGACGACATGAAAATAAACCAAGTAATGCAGTTTCATCTATTATAAAAATAAAGTTCATAATTGATTAATTTTGGGGTAAATTTTGAGTAGATATTCTTTTCATACCACAGAAAAAGAAACATAAGTCTCACTATCTGTACCTTTTTTTTTTGTCTTTTACGCTTTCTTAGTCTTCGTCAAGTGTTTGTAAATGTAATCTGCATTTTAGAACTTCCATGCTATCCATGAAATATGATTATCTGCATAAAGTGAGTTTCTAAAATGTTGCCTTAATAAAAATATAACCACAGTGGAACACACACACACACGCACACAAATCTAAGGTTGAATTAATGCTACGATTTTTTTTTGGGGGGGGGGGGAAATTGTGATCATTTTCACCATGACCATAATCAAAATGGTATTCATAAAGTATGTAAAGTATCTTTGCACTCACGGAATCATGATCTAGGACTTGATTCGGGCGACTACTGTTTGCTGATTGCGGGCATTGAGGACTCCCCTTGTGAGCCATTGCAGTGATTGTGATGGCACCGGCTACAAGTAGAACTGTGATGAGTACAGCGGTACAGGGGATCCTCCACGAGGTGAAACGCGAGGCTTTTGGTGGCGCCGTATCTGCCCCCATCTCGGCGTATGGTGGCAGAGACGAAGAATTATTGTCGCACTAAGGTAGGCAAAGGAGGGGGTTGGGAGTTTTGAGGTGTTTGGATGTGAAAGTTTGAATGAGCAGAAGTGAACTTCGGAAATATTAAAGGAATGGTATAGTTTTTGTTGACGTTATGATTCACTTTTTATGATTCAGCCTTCTGCAAGATACTTAGAATCCACTTGAAATGAAATGTTATACTGAGTATAATGCTACGAGGAAATCTAAGTTTGCTTGATGCAAATTGGTTTTAAACTGGCTGAGATATCCGGAACAATACTTTTTACAAAGTAATTCCTAATTAAAGATGTTATTTACATCGATATGTTTCGGGTTTCCTGGCTATTTCCTAACAAAATTCCATCAATAATAAACTTTGAATTTAACTTCGAATTATGTTTACGCACTTTCATATTTCGTAAGAAGTTTCTCATTATCTCGAAAAAAAAGTATTATCAACAGAAGTTAGAAACCCTGAAGTCAAATCTCAAACCGAAATTATACGTGACCCTGCACCTCAAAACAAACAAAAAGTCGCCAGACATGACTTTTTAGTTAAGACCATATTCTGAAAGAGCAGATTTTAAGCTTTAAAAATGAAGTATAACTCAAATCAAATGGACTCTCCTAACCTATCTTGTATACTGGAAAGAAAGCACAAACTCAGAAAAAGTGTGAACTGAGAAAAGTGGCTTTGAAGTACAGTGTCTATTCAAGCGCTTAATCTTTACCAAACCGTGCTGGCTGTGCGATGAATGGGACAAAAAACAGGAAATAAACCACCAGAGTAACAACAATGAAGAAATTATCAAATTAAACTGAAATTAAGCATGCCTCATTAACACATTCTGTCCATAATTAATGCCAACTTTCAAAGCAGTATCATCCTTTCAAAAGTTATTATAGTTGAAAGTGAAGAGTGTGGACAAGGTTTTTCAGAAATGAAAAAGGGATTCTAAAGACACACCTAATCACACTATTCTACCAAAAACGTTCGAGATAAACTGCTAAAAAAAACACACTTTCCTGCCCGTTTTATGATACCATGCAAATTTTAGCATAATGTAAAAGAAGACCCGCTCTTTCAGAAAATATGAGAAAGTCAAGTTCGGCTAGGTTGACCCATTTCACTTATTTTCAGTCCTCACGCAAAATCAATGTGTGCGAATTTATGTTCGTTTTGAGATACACGGTCACATACGATCTCTTTAACTGTGCGAAGATCTTAGATGCACGTAGAATATCAACGTCGATTATGATAATCATCATGATAATATGCTCATTGCCAAAAATGCCACTGTATATAGATCTGTTACTTAATTGCTGTCTTCCTTGAACAGTTGAAAGGACTTTGGGAATTGCAAATTCTTTGAAAGATTGCAATGAGGCCGCATTAGCTTGGAATAGCTAGTACGGAAAGTGTTTCAATTTAATTCAATTCAATAGTTTATATATTTCCATCAAAACAAAAATATATGATACAAAGCGGTACATGTGTCAGTTTGACTTCACGCAGCTGGAAAGGACAATTAATTGAACACAATATAAAATATACGCACGAATGGTGTTATAACAATAAAAACAACAGTGCACACTGAGTTGTGAAGGTAACAACAAAGAAGAAGTAATCATAATGATGGAAAAGTGTACTCTAAAAAGCTAAGCTTGTTGGACGTGGAACATTAAAAAAACAGCAACAACACCATTATACATATAAGATGTATTTATGTCAAATTGATCTATATAACATTTTACAATTGATCACTGAATGATGCTGATAACGTTTTTGTGCTATAGCTTGCAAATTATTCTGCATCTAAAAGGGATAGACGAGCTAAGTAAATTAATGCTTCAAAAACACACCTAAATGTGCGAATAATACTGCCAAATCATTTCTGTGATGTTAAAAGTCAGTCTGGAAAGCTTACCTGTGATTCTGATTTCTCCATGGTGAAATCGTAGTTGATGAAAGACTGTCAGTGGAAGAAGTTGCAAGGTCGACAGTTGAAGGAGTGGGTAAGATGTCCGCTCACCGTCCAGTTGTCTGTTGACAAGATATTGCAGGTTCACCTGATTTATAGCAAAACGTTTGGGCTTGGCTTTGTAAAAACTCAAATTTCACTCAAAATCCTCGTGCTCTGATAGGTTGGAACCAAATCAATGGAGCGCTCACCTAAATCTGGCTTTCGTTCAATATGATATCAAGTTTCACTTAAGATCCGTCTTTGGACAGGATGTTTTTACCCACCATGTAACCCCTCTCTGCTCGACCGAAATGTATGTATGGGTTTTTGGCAAAGCCAGGGTATTAAATTTTCATGGCAGGTTCCTCGTGTAAAACGGTATCAACACTGCAGAGGCTTCCCTGGAGAAAAAGAGACATTATTACCTCCGCCAAGGGAGAAGGTTATGTTTTCGTTACCGTTGGTTTGTTTGTTCTTTCGTTAGCTAGTTAGTTTGTCCGTGTGCAAAATAACTCAAAAAGTACTAAATGGATTGGGATGAAACTTGCAAGAAAGGTTGAGAATGACACAAGTAACAAACAGTTAACTTTTGGTAGTGATCCAAGAAGTTGTGGGGAATTTATTAAGGATTTTTGATATTTTGGCAGGTAGGGTCAATGAACTTGGGAGTTCAGGCTGCACGTATTTGAAGTTTGCATGCGCGCACTAAAGAGCGCCGTGCAGCTGAGGGTTTATGACGTAACAAAGGATTCTATATTGGGAAATCGGGCGATTTTTTTAGTGGGTCGAATCACTGATCTCTATGGAAAAGCAAGATTACGGTGGAAAGTAGCTGCTTGGCGGAGGTCTGCGCTCTCAGAGTGCTTTTCTAGTTACACATTGCCATTCTTATTCTAATTGGTTTCACTATTTTTGTTATTATAATTATGATTGTATTATCATCATATCATTTTTATTATTATTACTAATGTTATGATAATTATCAGTATTATTATTATTATTGTTATTATTATATGGCCTATTATCATTATTCCTGTCATCATCATTATATCATCTTGAATACTACTGCTACGCTACTTTAGTAATGTAGTACATTCCGAATATCTATACAAGGAACACATTTTGCTCCAAGACAGAACAGTATCATAATTAACTCTATATACCCAGGGCTAAATGTCTTTTTTTTTCCTTAAAATATTGAACTAGTTAAGATTAGATCAGCAGTATTTGGTCATTATCTACCATCGTCAAATCATTTGTCCGCAATAAAGTGGATAATTGACTGCAATGTACTACGAGAAACTACAATCATTTTCCCTATGTCATGCATGTGTCATACACGGATTGTACAGTTGCTCTTCGCGGTCAGCTCGTGGGTACACCTGTCCAGTCCTCAGTAAAGGCTATTCTGATAGAGGGCCCTGAATACAATGCCCTCCTCCCCTCGACTGATAACAATAAATCTAATCGCAATCATGTTAACAGAGCCTTTAATCTCTCTCTCTCTCTTTGTTGCAATAGTGTAAGCGCCCTGACCCTCACGGGAAATTTATCAATCATTTATTGCATAGTGTTTCAGAAAAAATGGTGTCTTTTTAGACACCTTTTTTCCTTGATGTATATTGTATTGAATTGAATTGAATACACATATCCCAGTGAGGGGAAAAATTATTGTAATGTATTGCGTTGTATTGTATTGTACTGTACTGTATTGTATTGTATTGTATTGTAATTCTATTGTATTGCATTGCATTGTATTACATTGTATTGTGTTGTGTTATATTGTAATGCAATGTATTGTATTGTATTGGTCTGTATTGTATTGTATTGTTTTGTATTGTATTGTATTCCATTGCATTGTATTGTGTTGTATTGTATTGTATTGTATTGTATTGTATTGTAATGCATTGTATTGTATTGTAGTGTATTGTATTGTATTGCTTTGCATTGTATTGTATTGTATTGTATTGCATTGTATTGCATTGCATTGTAATGCATTATGGTGTCTTTTTCGACACCTTTTTTTCTTGATGTATATTGTATTGAATTGAATTGAATAATGAATATCCCATTGAGGGGAAAAAATTATTGTATTGTATTGCGTTGTATTCAGTGGCGTATCTAGGGGGGGGGGCAAGGGGGGCACGTGCCCCGGGCGCCACTCCTTGGGGGCGCAAAAAAACGAAAAAAAAAAAGCGAAGAAAAGAAGAAAAAAAAACGAAGAAGAAGAAGAAAAGAAAAAAGAAGAAGAAGAAAAAAAAAAAAACTCGCCCGGAAGGGGGGGGCAGAAAACCAAATCAAACAAGATAAAAACAAAACATGATGATGACGCGGACAAAATGACAATGTTTATTGTGTTCACACAAGAATTCCATGTTCCGTAAGCTGAAATAAAAAAATTTTCGGCGCGCTCGCTGCGCTCGCTCGCCAAATATATACAAAAGAAGGTAAGAACAAAACTTGATGATGACGCGGACAAAATGACAATGTCTATTGTGTTCACACATGTCATTTAATATCTAGCAGGCAAAATGTTTCACTGAGCAGCGGCTGCAATTTCTTTCGTTCTGAAGCGATCGCCAATTGGATCAAAAGGCGCCAACGGTTTCGAACATAGGGGGGGGGGGGGCGCAAAAAAACCCCAAATCAAACAAGATAAGAACAAAACGCAATGATGACGCGGAAATATACAAATTTCGGCTCACTCGCTCATATTGATTTAGAGTATTTTTTCAAGTCCTCACTTTGGTGGTATAAATCGTTATCTATAAGGCCGTCACTATATATCTTGATTAGAATTGTAAGATTTAATACGCAAAAAATGACAAGAGTTCCATGCTTAGTAAGCTGAAATACAAAAATTTTCGGCTCGCTCGCTGCGCTCGCTCGCCAAAATTTATATATAGAGAGATAAGAACAAAACGTGATGATGACGCAGAAATATACAAATTTCGGCTCACTCGCGCGCACTAATTTAGAGTATTTTTTTAAAGTCCTCAGTTTGTTGGTATAAATCGTTATCTATAAGGCCGTCACTATATCTTGATTAGAATTGTAAGATTTTATAAGCAAAAAATGGCAAGAATTCCATGTTTTGTAAGCTGAAATACAAACATTTTCGGCTCGGTCGCTGCGCTCGCTCGCCAAAATTTATAAAAATTCGCTACACCCTCAAAAGACCCCTTTTAAGTGCTTGAAAAAAGCATACAATGTAGACTTTGTTTAAAGTCCCTACCGGGATGGGGTTGGGGTTGAACACTTTTTCAGAAATTAGGGGCGCAATTTTCGCGCTTGCCCCGGGCGCCGTTTCCCTAGATACGCCACTGGTTGTATTGTATTGTATTGTATTGTATTGTATTGTATTGTATTGTATTGTAATTTTATTGTATTGCATTGCATTGTATTACATTGTATTGTGTTGTGTTGTATTGTAATGCAATGTATTATATTGTATTGGTCTGTATTGTATTGTATTGTTTTGTATTGTATTGTATTCCATTGCATTGTATTGTATTGTATTGTATTGTATTGTATTGTATTGCATTGTATTGTATTGTATTGTATTGTATTGTATTGTATTGTAATGCATTGTATTGTATTGTAGTGTAGTGTATTGTATTGCATTGCATTGCATTGTATTGTATTGTATTGCATTGTATTGCACTGCATTGTAATGCATTGCATTGTATTGTATTGTATTGTATTGTATTGTATTGTATTGTATTGTAATGCATTGTATTGTATTGTATTGTATTGTATTGCGTTGTATATTGCATAGTATTCTTCGATTCTATACTTTGTGTGACGGTGCAATGTATCTCGATAGTAATCCCTTCAAGTTTGTTTCAACATTGCCTCATTTATGAAGTCATCAATGTCGGAGAGGTTTGTAGTTTGTATGCGTGCACAACGATAATTGAAATCGGTAAAGTTTATTATTTCTTTGTTCTGGTTTTGTTATCGCAGTTTACGTAAAGAATATGCATTGCACAACCCCCTCCCACCCCCCCCCCCCCCCCCGCTATCTCTTAAAAGGATATTAATTGAACTAAAACACAACACTTTTAGCAGTTTGACAGAAATGGGAAAATCCCATCAAAAGTTGGCGTAAACAGGTCCAAGTAATATCGATGAACTACATGATGTAATAGGTTAATGTCCTATAACATACGTTTGAAAGTGAGGGGTTTTGTTGTTGTTGTTCTTTAAACCACTTCCTCTTTTACTGATATTTAATAAGAGCAGAGACTTTAAAATATTGAGGTTTTCTTCAACGGGATTAATGTTGACATGATTTCTCTCAGAACTTGACGGGAAACCCCCGTCTACAATGTTCTAGCAGTATCAAATCATAACATACCATAACTGCGGTTAACCGCGGTTCGGGTACCAGCAGGGGAGATGCGGGGAGTGGTGCCATGAGGAGAGTGGTGCCGCAAGGAGATGTGAAGCCCCCCCCCCCCCCCCCCCCCCAACATCCTCAAACTCGGGTTTAGAATTCACAGGTGAAAGCTCGTGTGCCCTTTGTTGAATGTGCGATAGGATCACTGTCACTGTAGCACAAGGAAATAGAGATGGTACAGCTCAAGAGACACATGTCAAGAAAAGAAAATGGAAAGACAATAAAAAGTGAATTTCTCATAAATGATTATACATGCACGGTGTATGAACCCTTCTAATACTAAGATGACATCAATATGATAAGTCTGCGATTTATGTGTAATCTAGTTCCATTAAAGTCTTTCATTTGGGCAATTCATTCTATTTGACATTTTGTGGGTTAATTTTATCGTGTTCCAGAAGTTTCGTGTATTCACCACAGAGGTGACATGGCCTTGAAGCAAACATAATCCTCCTCCTCCTCCTCTTCTTTTTTTTTTCTTCTTGCTCCAACAGACCCGGCTTTACAGACAAGCGTACAATTTTCCCGCACTTGTACTAAAAACATTATATTCATATTGCTGATCATTAATATTGTTCATAGCCACTATGGGACAGAGATTTCGGGCATGTCACTGGGGCGGTATGGGTTCTGTATGTCTCGCCGCGAGTTATAGTCTCATTTGTCTACAGTGTAATCACTTCCTGTTCCTATAAACTAATCTCAAAAGGTACAATTTTGCACCGTCGCGTCCCTTTAATATCTTTTATACGGATGTTGTAATCCCATGTTAGTAAACACTATTTATTCCGAACTGTATTCTATTTACATTGCATAATACGAAGAGTTTTATCGCAAAAAAAGGAAGTAACTCCATTCCTGATAAGTTGAGATATTTGTGATTGAACACTGTAAAAACATCGGTGTTAGATTTAACACCACGGGTGTTAAATCTAACACCGATCAAACTTCAATAAAGGACCACACCCACAGGTGTTAAAAATGCACTGTGATGGTGTTGAAAAGTGTTCACCTGACACTTCGTGGTGTTAATTTGACACTGACTTGGTGTTATTTTGACACTGTACTGGTGTTAATTCAAAAATGACACCACATGGTGTTGATTTGATATTTGCTGGTGTTAATATCAATGGTTTAACACCCGTCCAGCTTCAATAAGGGACCACACCAGCTGGTGTTACTTTGGTGTAAATTTATTTTCACATTTTTTCAAAAATCTAGTATTTCAATGTAAAATTCTTGATCGTCTTGTTTAAATAAAAAATCAACAAGAAGTGCAATTACTAAGAAACTCTTCAAAAAACAGTTTAAAAATTGGAAATGACACCCGTAGGTGTTAATTTAACACCATAAATGAGCACCGAAAATTTAACACCAGCTCGGCGTTCACTATTTAACACCGGACTTTTTGCAGTGAAGGTGATAAAAACAAAAGAAATTGTAGGAAAATGTGGAATATTTTTAATCATAACTTTTAGAACATTCCTTGTTATGTTACAAGTAAGGTGTTACTGGAAAGATTTCATTTTGCTCTATCTGATGATGGACTTACTTTGAAATGTTGAAAAATGGAGCTTAGCCCATTTCGCATTATCAGTCTTCATATATAATATTCTCCTTTTTTATACTTTACACTTGGTCTGAGCAAGGAGGTTTAAGAGATGGAGTTCCAACTGGCTGTAATTATTTAAACAGCTGCAATTTTTCTATTTATGCACCAAAGAATTCCACAGGTGCACTTGTGCCTCTGATGATCAGGGTTCCATGCCGCCGTCTTTTTGAGCAATCTGAAGATTCATTTTAAACTCTTACATTATACATCGTTTATAATATTCTGCTTGTGTATTTGTCAAATAGAATGAATGTTCTCTTAATGGTAAAGCATATGAAACAAAAGTAAAGCAAGATTATGTGCAAAAGGGTAAACCTGAGCTGTATGTCGTGAAAATATTTGAATCTGTACTCTCACTACAAAGCCGATTTTATCATTTTTCCGACCGCTTCCGACAAATGAAACTGATATGGTATAATTTTCGAGTATAGTTCTTTATTCATTTATATGTTAGATTAGTGTAAATTCATGTAAAAACGAGTGATTTTGATTTTTAATTTCATCGATTTTTGTACAATTTTTATTCGCATATCCCCGTGCCTGTATTATTAACGTGTCGCTTATAAAGAAGGGACGGCGAAAAGTAATTACCATCATAAAGACATATCTTCCTTTGAGAGTGACGAGTCACGATGCAGTGCCACATGAATCAATAATTGTCTTCCTATCTGTGAGGCAGCTCCAGTTTAGCATATACTTCAAATATTTCTGAGTGGCGGCATGAAACATTGGATTAAAGGGAATGAGACTGTTGTTACTCCATTTCTCAAACCTCCTTGGTCTGAGGCAAATTGTCGTCACGGGGTGGGGACGCTATACCTCGCGGCGATATGTCACCCTTTCCTGCTTGTACTAGCGTGAACTCTGATTTATCTGCACATATGGTACTGGTAAACTATTTTGCACCCTGAACATACTATCCTATACATATCTTTGGTTACCTTTCCTTTTTTCAATATACAGCCATTACTGTATCACGTTTTCATCCAATTGATTACATTGTTATGTATTGTCAATAAGTAGGCCTATACTCAATACTTTTTAAAGCAACTCGCTTTGAGGATGCAATTCACCAACGGAAGGATTCTCTCTTCTCATAAGGAAATCGTTTGAAATGATTCATTCGAAATGAAGATGAAGATTTATGTAGGTCCTTTCACATATTCATCATTCTCCTCGTGATAATTGTTATTATCATAATTGCTTTTACTGCAGTATTCTCCTCTCTTATTCATTATTTAAAGAAAAAAAATTAAAACGCTTAGTGTAAAGACGTTTTTTTTTTCATTGCATTTCCAATATTTGATGGGAGCCCCCCCCCCCCCCCCACACACACACACACTCCAACATGGCTATGTTTTCCCATCTCCTTCGTTCTGTAGGCTAGCCTCTCACAACCTCCTTCATCATTTTCAATGCATTTACTTCGACATTTACACCCACTCACTCACCAGCATATCTCCGCACTCAAACCGTTAAAGGTGTCGTGTACCGTCACTAACGCACACACTGCCCTTGACCCGCTTGTTAAATCATTATGTTAATTCTTTTATCATAATACGATTAATGAGTTCGAAAAAAAAAAAGGGTGGCACCAATATGATTTCTAGCGTGTTAGTCTGATACATATGCATTCTAGGAGTTTGAATACAAATTATGATAAAATGGAATCCTTTCATATGTATATCCACTTTTTTGGTTTTCTATAGGTATAGGCCTCTTACTGAAACTTGCCTGCACTCTGACTTGCCCCTCCCCCCCACCCCCCCCCCCCCCCACCCCGTTTAGCATTGTTGGTTATAATATAAGGACAGATCTGGCCACATGATGGTTCTGTAGCATTTTATGCACTGGATTGTTTTAAATGTAAAAATCTAGAAGAAGGAATGACCTTCCTATTGATGAATCGGAAGATCTATTTATAGAGATAATGATCATTACAATAAATGTTAATTAGTTGGAGTATAATATACATACTAGTATAAACAACCAAATTGTTCTCAGATAAGTTTGATAATACATTTGTATAGATCTCACCAGAAAATAAATTTGAATATACAACCAATGGGTTATTTCAGTATTTATTCTTCTTCTTCTATTTCATATTCAGCAAGTAGAATATTGAATATTTCATCAATATCATGTCTCCCAAAATTACTCAACCAACACGCATGACACATACAACAAAAACGCTTATGGATAACATATTTTCCAAGGTTCTCACAGCTGATTATTTTAGTGGTATCTTTGTACTGAAACATCTGGCCATGTTTATTTTTTTTGCAGTCACGAAAAACGTCCCCATTTCACATCACGGTCGACAGGTTGGAAATCGAATGTGGAGAAAGAAACCAAAATTAACATTGACTTATTAAGTTTTATTTCAGCGCAACAGCGATGGTTAGATGTTAACAAAGAAAATGACGCCAATGCAGCATATGACAATTTTATTCAGAAATCATGGTAAAACCATTATTTTTGTTCAACTAAAATATTGTTATCGTATCAAAATATCCGAAGGAAGTAATTCAAAGAGGAAATGAATGGTCATTTGATGAAAATTGATTTCTTTTTTTTTTCGTGGCTGAGATATCCAAAACAGACCAATCCCCCAATAAAAGGTGGGACCCACCATTTATTAAAATCGCTTTGTTTAACCTTGTTTTTGGATGCATCAGTCTTTCCAAAAACGATTTTCATCAAATAAAGTTTGAATTCGCTTCAAGAATGGTATGCTTTGTAAGCGGTTTCTTGGTATCTCTCAACAAGTTAAAAAGCAAATCCTCATCTCCACCAATACTATACCACTGCTTAAATATTTATTTTGTAAATATTGGTTTCAAATTGGGTTCCTAAGTGTCCTATAAATATTACTAATGATAATTTCATTCGAACGCTGAATCCCCGCAAATTCATTATGTCGGGGTTTTTTTTCTCGGCAAACTGTATAGCCCTTGAATAGTTGTTAACAAGTTATTCTAAAAACTAATTTAATGTATTTTAACCGTTCACGTTCCCAACCTGATGAATGTAATATTTGTGTGGTTGGCATATTGTTCATTGGACGAACGTACACCAAATTGGGGGCGTAGTTTTGAATAATGAACTGACAGGGCATGATCATAAAAGGAATATTACAACAGTTTTACCCAGACAGATTTGGCATTATAATATAAATTGCGATACTTATTGTCATTCACGTCATATTATATTATCCTTTATAATGCAATTGTTTTTCCTCGTTGACTTATTGTAATATTGTTTTGGGTATTATTGTAGTAGGACGCAGGTAAATTTGTTGTTTTTATCGCAAAGAAAGGCAATCAGAATTTGTTCACAATCTGCGTAATTAGCGCATACTACCCGTTATTTAAGCCCTAAAGGTACTAAAAAATTGATGATATACATACTTTCAAACTTCTGTATTCACGTATGAACATACCTAAAATTTGCTGCCGCAGTCATTTCAAAACTTTTTGGATTATAAATGCAATCATTCTTTCGTACCCTACCCTTACAAAATCCAAAATCCTTCATAGCTCACAGACCTGTGAGGCATCACGAACCAGACATATGGAATGCTTTACCTGACTCCCTGATATCATGAACATCATTGTTTTCCTTCGAACCTAGTATAAAGAGATAACTCAATATTTTTAGGAAAATATAACAACTGATATAATTCTATTTACTAATTGGTCTGATCTTGTTAGTATTATTGCTGTGATACATTGAAGTGTAATGATATATCATATGGCCGCTAACACAAACATTTAACGCATCTACCACATGCCTACCGCCACGACTGCACACGCACAACACTCACTCACATCTTCGTTTTCCCCTCTAAAAAAAGTGACTATCTGTAACATTTCCTTAGTGTGTTTTTAAAATTATGGTGATTTTGTTAGTTTCTACAATCATATTATACATATATATATATATATATAATTATGGTGTTGGTGTTCCTAGTTACTTATTCCTTTGTTCTAGTTTGTCATCCAAGTTTCAAGAAAAAAAACAAAAAAAAAACAACATGTTTGCACACGAATCTCCCCCTACCCCTTCTAGGATATTAATTGCAATAAAACGTACCACCCTTTGACACGCAGAAAGGGGAAAAATCCCATCGACACTTGGCTTAAAACAGGTACAAATAGTATCAATGATACACATGATGTAATAGGTTAATGTCCTATACGTTTTCTGGCATGAAACATTATGTATCTACCCTAAAATGATCTTTGCTTTTCACGTATAAATATGAATAAATCTTGTGCACACATTCTCCAACATAAACGACTATACTTTCCGTCGGAACGGTACCATATTTTTTTTTTTTTTTTTTTGGGGGGGGGTGAGGAGGGGGATTAGTGGACTTTGTTCTCACAAAGTTCATGATTTGTCCCAATTACCTTTCACTGCTTGCATTTAAATGTAGTGTCTGTGTCACGCACAATGAAGCACAAGTATTCTGAAAAGGAAATACGTTTTCGTTGAAGTAAAAAATGTGACTATCCGTAACATTTCTTTGGTGTATTTTTGAAATTATGGTGGTTCGTTAGTTTCTAAAAATCATATATATATATACATATATATATATATATATATATATATATATATATATATCATATATATATATATATATATATATATATATATGTATATATATATATATATATATATATATATATACATACATAATACCGCGATGATGTTGGTGTTCCTAGGTACTTTTTTTGTTCTTTTGTTCTAGTCTGTCATCCAAGTTTCAAGAAAAAAAAAAAAACATGTTTGCACACAAATCTCCCACCTACCCCTTCTAGGATATTGATTGGAATAAAACGTACCACCTTTTGA